>NW_026869100.1:105815-284423 GCF_020745735.1 Hemiscyllium ocellatum | reverse complement strand
CTTTAGTAAGGCGTTCAGCAAGCTTTCTCATGGGAGACTGGTTAGCAGGTTAGATCTCATGGAATAAAGCGGAAACCAGCTATTTGAGTACAGAACAGGCTCAAAAGTAGAAGATAGAGAGTGGTGGCGGAGGGATGCTTTTCCGACTGGAGGCCTGTGGAGTGTCTCAAGGATTGGTTCTGTATCCACTATTTTTCATCATTTATATCAATGATTTGGATGTAAACATAGGAGGTATTAGTAATTCTGCAGATGACGCCAAAACTGGAGGTTTAGTGGACAGTGAAAAAAAGATGACCAAGGCTGCAATGTTTCCTGCAGGTGTCACCATTTCAGATGCTGCCCGTCCTGCTGGGGATCTCCAGCACTTCTTGGTTTTGTTGCAGATTTTCAGCATTTTGCTGAAGCACATGGAGACAGAGAGCTGTACAGCTCCAGATTTTGTTGACTCTGCAGGACTGATGGATGACGAGGGACTCAATCCTCGTTTAATCCTCCTTTCCTTTGGTTTTCGGAGTCGCTGACTACATCACTAATATTCTACGTCCCACTCCCTGACCTGAATCTGACCCATCTAACCCGACACTTCAGATCCCATCCCCCTGCCAGACTAGTTAATACCTCACCAATGGAACTGGCAATAGCGCTCCCCCCATCCCCACCCTCCAGGAGATTTGACCCAGCTCTGCACAGGGGTAACCAGTCAGGCTGGTACAGGTCCCAATTCCTTAAGAATCTAAGCCCTTCCATGGTACACCATTTCTCCAGCCACACATCCAGCTGATCTACCCTCTTATTCCTGCTCTCACTAGCATATGGCACTGGGAGCAAGTCTGACATCATTTCATTTCAGGAGCTGCATTATAATGTGTCCCTGCTCTCCCAATATCCAGCTTTCAAGCACTCATCCCTTTATTTCATTATGTCATTGGTATCAGGGTGTTGTACAACCACAGGCTGTTTACCCTCCAGCTCCAGAATATCCTGTAGCTGCACCATGATATCGCGGATCCTGGCACCAGGGAGATAAAGTACCATCCTGGATTCATGGCTGTGGCCATAGAAGTGCCTGTCTGTAACCCTGACTGTTGAATCCCCTGTCACTCTCTTTCTTCCCGTTCTGGGCAGCAGAGCTATTGACAGTGTCATGAACCTGGTTGTTGCTGATTTCCCCTGAGACCGACACACACACACACACACACACACACACGAATCCCAAGCAGTATACATTATCTGTTTGGGAAGGGGAATAACCACTGGGAACTCCTGCACTTCCTTCCTGAGCCTTTTACTTGATCTGATGGTCCCCCCATTCCCTTTCTGCCTGTGTAACCCTCACCTGCAGTGTGACTAACTCACTGAACATACTGTCCATAACATTCTCAGTATTGCAGATGCTCCACAGCGAGTCCACGCACAGCTCCAGGTCTGAAAAGCAGTTTCCCAGTAGCTGCTGATGGGCACATTTCCTGCACACACAGCCGTCAGGGACACTGGAAACATCCCTAATTTTCCCACATTGTACAAGAGGAGCACACCATGGGTCTGAGGTCTCCTGTCACACAGGCTCTCTAGATTCAGCTAGTTACTCCCATTTAGAGAATTTATATGACCAAACAATCTTCCTCCCCTTCAAACATTGTAATCAAAATCCTGTATGCTTTACTTAAGCTGATATGTTATACCTTAAAAACGGTTACAAAATCTCCACAGGTATCGCTTACAAACTGGCTGTTCCCTTTGGGACCATGTGAATTTCTGAATGGGCTGAAACAAAACGGAGTTTCAGCTTCACCTTCTCCCTGTCCCACCTCGCTCTGTTTACACCCAACTCCAAAACACTCTCATTGAGCAAGCAGCCCTCACAGTGCAGCCTGTCATTGTCATTGTCTGCTCACCCCTACACTGCCCTCAGCCTCCTGTACTGTTCCAATACATCTCAATGGGAGCTCAGGGACAGCACCTCATCTTTCAATTCAATCCTTTGTAACCCCAGAGTCAACATGGACCTCAGCAGTTTCTGGGTGAACAGACAGTTTGAATCTGGAACATTCCACCTAAAAAGGTACTGGAATTTGACTTCATAAAGAGTTGCAGGGAATTGAAAATAAGGAGTTTACAGGTGAGCATCATGAAGTGGGTGATTGGGACTAAATCTGACAGTCCCTACAAAGAGACAAAGTGCAATCTGGACAAATCTGTGCTCCCTCTCAGACCAAAGCAGACCCTGAGCTTCCAGTTGCCTGCCACTTTAACACACGAGCCTGTTCCCTGGCCAACATCTGTCTCATTCTTAATGCAGTGTTCCAGGGAAGCTTGATGCCGAACACTCCAGAACACACCAAATGGCCCTGTATTTCAAGGACGGCAATTTCCCCTCCCATGTGGTCAACGATACCCTTCAGTGTATCTCCACCACTTCCTGCACCTCTGCCCTTGAACCCCACCTCTCCAACCGCAGCAAGGATAGAACCCCCAAGTCCTCAATTTTCAATCAGATACAACACATCATCCTCTGCCATTTCCACCACCGACAATCAGATCCCACCAACAGATATCTTTCCCTCCACACCCCTTTCAGCATTCCTCGAGACCATTCCCGTGACTTCCACATTAGATCCATGCTCCCCACCAACCCACCCTCCACTTCCAACACCTTTGCCTGCCATTGCAAGAGGTGTAAAACCTGTGCCCACACCTTCCCCTCACCTCCATCCAAGACACCAGAGGTCCCTTCCACATCCAGCAGAGATTGTCCTGTACATTGAATAACCTCATCTATTGTTTTCATTGCTTTCTACAACGGGGAGACAGGACGCTAACTTGCAGAATGTTTCAGGGAACTTTCTGGGAGACATACACCAACCAACCCCACTGTCCTGTGGCTAACCATTTCAACTCCCCTCCCACTCTGCCAAGAACATGCATGTCCTGGGCCACCTCCACCACAAAATCCTAGCTACATGACTCCTGGAGGAAGAAAACCTCATCTTCTATCTTGGGACCCTTTAACCACTGAATCAATGTTTCGTCATTTCCTCTCCCCCACCTTATCCCAGATCCAGCCCTCCAACTCAGCACCACCCTCTTGAACAGTCCCACCTGTCCATCTTCTTTCGCAATTACCCACTCCACCCTCTCAACATTACCCTCCACCAGCATCTTCCTATCGCCTTCCCAGCTACCTTCCCGCCAGCCCCACACAAATGCTATTATCTGTCAGTCCTCTTCCCCACTCTCACATCCCTGCTGAAGGGCTTAGGCCCAATATGTCAATTCTCCTGCTCCTTGGATACTGTCTGACCTGCTGTGCTTCTCCTGCGCCAAACTTTAACATAAGCTGGAAGAACAACACCTCATTTTGTACTTGGGGACCCTTCAGGCCTCTGACCTTAAAATGGAACTCATTAATTTTAGGTCCTAAGTCTCCCATGTCCTCGCACCATAGTCCCCCACCCCACACACCAGGCCTTGTTATTACATCGCCTGCCATTACACATTACCTATGGTTAGTCACTAACAATCTCCATTAACATCTATTCACCCTCCCCCAGCCAGATCATTATCCATTCCTTTGTCCAATTGCTCCTGTATCTCATTTTGGACTATATCACCACCTATCACATTTACTCCTTAACCCCTACCTTCTGCATATAAACTGACATTTTTTCTCAGTCACATCAGTTCTCAGGAAGGGTCAGCGGATCCAAAATATTAACTCTGATTTCTCTTCACAGATGCTGCCAGACCTGCTGAGCTATTCCAGTATCTTCTAGCTGTTGTTTCTGATTTAAGCATCCACAGTTCTTTTGGTTTTCATTTACTGGGAGTTTCTAATTCAGGTCTAGCAGCCTACATCATGAGTTTATAAACCCTCCCAGTCCACACTAACTCCATTTCTCTCCCACTCCCTTCACACTGACTGGGTCTCTTCCCATCCCCTGCCCAGTGACACTGCACCTGCACAGCTCATGGTCACATGCTGGCCTGTTGGCGACACCCCTCATTCACTCCCATTGGCTGGAGGATTACACCTAGTCTCCTAATGGTCTGAAGCTGCCGTCAATCAGCCAGGCCCCATTGTGACATGAGTGGTGGGACCCTCCCAGGAGTGTGGGAGGCTGAGGGGTAACCTCAGAGGTTTATAAAATCATGGGAGGCATTGATGGGATAAATAGATAGATGAGGATAGGATATCTGGTCGGCACAGAGGAGTTTGACTGAAGGGTCTGTTTCCGTGCTGTGTATGTCTGTGGCTCTGCCCTGGGATGAGCTTCATCACTCACAGTGAATGGGGCTGAATCAATGTCCTGTAGAGCTGCAAAACAATGTCCCAACTCCAATACTCAATGCACTGACCAAGTACACCAAACGCCTCCTTCACTATCCTGCCTATCCAAGATTCCACTTTCAAAGAACTATGAACCTGTACCTCAAGTCTCTTTGTTCAACAACACTCCCCAGGACCTTCCCATTAAATGTATAAGTCCTGCCCTGATTTGTTTTTCCAAAATGCAGCACCTCACATTTATCTGAATTCACTCCACCTTTCACTCCCCAGCCCATTTGATTGAAGTCCCATTGTACTCTGAGGTAACCTTCTTCCCGATCCAATTTGGTGCCTGTGTAAAGTCACTGACCATAGCTCCTATTTTCACATAGTCATCATTGATATAAATGATGAAAAGCAGTGAACCCTGCACCGATCCTTACACCATATTGCTCATCACAGGCCTCCAGTCCGAAGGCAACCCTTCACCACTATCCTCTGTCTCCAACCTTACAGCCAATTTTATATCCAAATAGCTAGTCCTTCCACCTTGAATGTCTTTCTGAAGTCCAAGTTAGTGATTTCCATGCACAAAGCCACGCTGACTGTCCCTAATCATTTCTTACCTTTCCAATTACATCTAAATCCTATCCCGGAGAAGCCCTTCCAACAACTTGCCTGACTCCAGGCTCACCAGTGTATTGTTCCCTGGCCTTTCCTCATCACCTTTCTCAAATAATGGCACCTGTCTTCCAGCACCTCGGTGATACAAATATCTCAGCGAGGGACCCAACTATCACTTCCCTAGCTTCCCACAAAGTTCGGGGATTCACCTGATCATGTATCAGGGATTTATCAATCTTGATGCATTATACAAGTTCCAGAGACTCTGAACGAATATGGACACTTGTCAAGTTATCCCTATTTATTTCTCCAAACTCTCTCACTTCCATATCCTCCTTCAGTAAAAGCGGACATGAAATACGCAGATAGTATCTCTCCTGCCTCCTGCAGATCCATAGACCGCCTTGTTGATCTTTCAGGGTCCCTATTCTCTGCCTGGTTACTCTTTTGTCCTTAGTGTATTTCTAGAATCTCTTTGGATTTTCCCCAAACTCATTTCACAAAGTTCTCGTTCCCTTTTTTGCCCTCTTAGTTTCCCTCGAGTATACTCCTACCGCCCCTATACTCCTCCAGGTATTCACCCAAACCCAGCTGTCTGGACTTGCCATATCCCTCCTTCATTTTCTTGACCAGAGCCACAATTCCTCTTGACAGCAGCATTCCTTACACCTCCCAGCCTCGTCCTTAACAGGAACATACTGTCTATATACTCATTGTCTCAGGCCTATGGGGGCAACAGCAGATGAAGACAGAGAAACAATCAATCATTCTCGGTAAAGAGGCAGTGCTGGGAAAGATACCAGCCGAAAGGTAGATGGGTCTCCTGGCCGTGATGGAATGCATCCCCGGGGACTGTAAGGAATGGCAGTGGGTAAATAGCAAATACACTCGTGATAATTCACTAAAATTTGCTGACTCTGGGACGGTTCTAACAGATTGGAAAGCTGCAAATGTGATGCCAATATTTTAAAATGGACGTATTAGCATAACTTCTGTAGTGGGGGAAATGTCTGATCTCTCACGAAAGAAATAGTGAGCTATGTGGATAGAAATTGTCTCATCGAGCAGACACAGCATGGATTCATGAAAAGTGGACGACACTAAGATGAGTGGTAGAGCAATGTGTGCAGAGGCCACTGTCAGTCTGCACAGGGATACAGAGAGGTTAATTGAGTGGTTAAGGGTCTGGCAGATGGAGGACAATGTTGGGATATGTGAGGTCATCCATTTTGGTCGGACTAACAACAAACTGGATGATGAAATGGTGAAAACATGCAGCAGGCTGCTGTACAGAGGGAGCTGGTTTGCAGGTACAGCAGGTAATTAAGGCAGTGAAGGGAATATTGTCCTTCATTGCTAGAGGGATGGTTATGCTGCAGCTATACAGGGGGCTAGTGAGGCCACACCTGGAGTACTGTGTACAGGTTTTCGTCCCCTACTTCAGGAAGGATGTAATGGCGCTGGAGGGGGTGCAGAGCAGGGTCACTAGTTTGAGTCTGGAGTTGAAAGGGTTGCCTTCTGAGCAGAGATTGACAAAACTGGCATGATCCTCATTGGAATTTAGAATAATGGGAGATTGTATAGGAAAAATATAAAATTATGAAAGGAGTAGATAAGATAGAAGCAGGGAGGTCATTTCCACTGTGGACTGGACAAACTATGGTGCATAGCGACAAAATAAGGGGGTATCAGATTTAGGACTGAGTTCAGGAGAAACTTCTTCAGCTAAAGGGTTGTGAATCTGTGGAATTCCCAGCTGATTGAAACAGTTGAGACTTTCATCTTGAATGTCTTTAGGTCAAAATGTAGATTTACGAACAGGAAAGGAATTAAAGGTTATGGGAGAGAGCATGTAAAGTGGAGCTGAGATCAGCCCTGATCTTATTGAATGGCAGAGCAGGCTGGAGGGGCCAGATGGCCTCCTCCTGCTCCTATTCCTTATGTTACGTTCCCACTTTTCAGCCGTCCCTTTACCTGGGAATAGCAAAGAAGTATTGAAAGATTTTATCTTGTTCAATCACAATGCACCTTTATCCAATTTAGAACAGCAACTTTTAGATCTGGTCTATTCTTTTTTGGAACTATTTTAAAACTATTATAATTATCAGAGAATCCAGACAGTGGGGAAGCAGGTCATTCAGCCCATCACATCCGCACTGACCCTCAGAGACTCCCACCCTACCCATGTAATGTTGCCTTTCCCATGGATAATCCACCCAACCTGCACATCCCTGAACACTGTGGGTAATTCAGCCTGGATAATCCACCTAACCTGCACATCCCTGAACACTGTGGGTAATTCAGCCTGGATAATCCACCTAACCTGCACATCCCTGAACACTGTGGGTAATTCAGCCTGGATAATCCACCCAACCTGCACATCCCTGAACACTGTGGGTAATTCAGCCTGGATAATCCACCTAACCTGCACATCTTTGCTCTGGTTTCCTCCCACTATGTAATCAGATGAAACACACGCAGATATTAACAATAAGGTGATCAATCCTTTCTTATTTCCCAGTTCCATCCAAATAATTTCACTGAACTTACTCCCATGAATATCGTCCCCAAGCACAACTCTAATGCTATCCCTAACCAAAAACACCACTCGTCCTCCTCTCTTGTCCCCCTTTCTATCCTTCCTATAGCATCTATACCCTGGAACATACAGCTGCCAGTCACATCCATCCCTGAGTCATATTTCTATAATACCGATGATATCCCAGTCCCATGTTCAAACCATAACCTGATCGCATCTGCCTTCCCTGTCAGGCCTCTTGCATTGAAGTAAATGCAGTGTAACTGCTCGGTTCTACCGCGTTCTGCCTTGACTGTTTGATTTCTGAACTGTACCAGCCTCAGACTTACCTCCTTTCTCACTATCTCTTTAGGTTTACCCCACTCCCTCACTGGTTTAATGCCTCCCGAGTAGCACTAGCAAATCTCCCTGCCTGGATATTAGTCACCTTCCAATTCAGGGACAATGCATCCTTCTTATTCAAGTCACTTCTACTCCAGAGGAGAATTCAATGACCAAAAGATGTGAATCCTTCTGCCCTACACCAGATCTTTAGCCAATCATTCATCTCCTCCATCCTGCTATTCCTACTCTCACTAGCATGTAGCATTGGGAGTAATTCAGATATTACGACCGAGTATCTACTTTTTTATATTCCAGGCTAATTTGCTATATTCTCTCATCAGGACCTATCTTTTTCTCTTCCTGTGTCATTGGTACCAATGTCCAATGACCTCCCACTGGTTATTATACCCTTTAAAGAATATTCTGCCACCAATCTTTTCTGAACCTTTCAAGTTCCACAACATCCTTCTGATAGGTGGAGAACAGAATTGCACTCAATATTGTAAGAGTGGCCAAACCAATGTCCTGTACAGCCACAACATGACTGCCCAACTCCTGTACTCACTGCTCTGACCAATAATGTAAATCATACCAATCACCTTCACTATCCTATCCACCTGCGACTCTACTTTCAAGGAATTATGAACCTGCACTGTAAGGAAACTTTGCTCAGTAACACTCCCTCGGACCTGACCATTAAGTCTATCAGTCCTGCTAGGCTTTGCTTTTCCAAAAAGCAGCACCTCACATTTATCTAAATTAAACTCCATCTGCCACTCCTCAGCCCATTTCCCCATCTGATCAAGATCCCATTGAATCCTGAGGTACCCTTCTTCACTGCCCACGACACCTCCAATTTTGGTGTCACCTGGAAACTTACTAACAATCCCTCCTATGTTCACATCCAAATCATTTATGTAAATGATGAGAAGTAGTGGACCCAGCACCGACCCTTGTGGCACTCCAGTGGTCACAGTCCTCCAGTCCGAAAAACAACCTTCTACCACCACCCTCTGTCTTCTACCTTTGAGGCAGTTCTATATTCCAAATGGCTAGTTCTCCTGGTATGGTGAGATCTCATCTTGCTAACTAGTCTTCCATGGCGAACCTTGTCGAACGCCTTACTGAAGTCCATATAGATCCCATCTACCGCTCTGCCCTCAAAAATCCACTTTCTTACTTCTTCATAAAACAGCTCAGTCAAGTAAGTGACATGATTTCCCGCACACAAAGCCATGCTGACTATCCCTAATCAGTCCTTGCTTTTCCAAATACATGCAAATCCAGTCCCTCAGGGTTCCCTCCAACTTGTCTGGCACCAACATCAGGCTCACAGGTCTGTAGTTCCCGGGCTTGTCCAAACCGCCTTCATTAAACAGTATCATCATATTAACCAACCCCCAGTCTTCTGGCACCTCAGCTGTGACTATCGCTGATACAAAAATCTCAGCAAGGGGCCCAGCAATCACTTCCCTAGCTTCCTACAGAATTTTAGGACACACCTGATGAAATCCTGGGCATTTATCCACCTTTCTGCGTTCCAAGACATCCAGTACCACCTTCGCTGTAATATGGACATTTTTCAAGGTGTCACCATCGATTTCCAACATTCTATATCTTCCATATCCTTCTCCACAGTAAATGCTGATGCAAAATACTTGTTTAGTATCCCCTCCCCACCCCATCGCCTGCAGATCCACACACAGGCTGCCTTGCTGATCCTTGAGGAGCCCTATTCTGTCTCTAGTAACCCATTTGCTCTTAATGTATTTATAAAAACCCTTTGGATTGTCCTTACCCTATTCGCCAAAACTGTGTCCTGTCCCCTTTTTGCCTTACTGATTTTCCTCTTAAGTATACTTCTATTGCCTTTATACTAGAAGGATGTTCTGGATTGGAATAAATGCCAAATATTTCATCTTGATAAAAGGGCAGGACTTACACTGATTAAAAGTCGGGCCTTGCATAGTGATATAGAACAAAGAGACCTCGGGGTTCAGATCTTTGCAGTTTATGTCACATGTAGACAGGGTTGTTCAGAAGATGTATAGCACACTTGCCTTCATTGCTCACACCTTTGAGTATAGGAGTTGGGACATTACATTGAGGTTGTACAGGATGTTGGTGAGGCCTCTTCTGGAATACTGTGCTCAGTTCAGGTTGTGCTGTTATAGGACAGATGTTATTAAGTCGGAGCGGGTTCAGAAGAGATTTACCAGGATGTTGATGGGAACGGATGCTTTCGGTTATAAGGAGAGGCTAGGTAGGCTGGGACCTCTTTCACTGGGGTGTAGGAGGCTGAGGGGTGACCTTATTGGAGGTTTATAAAATCCTGAAGAGTATAGGTAATGTGAACAGCAGGTGCCCTTTCCAGGAGGGGGCGCGATTCAAGAGTGGGTGAGAAAAGGAAGACCCTAAAAAGACGTTCCGGATTTTACTTTTTGTTTTTGTACAGAGAGTGATTCACATGTGGAATAATCTAGCAGAGGACGTGGTAGCTGTGAATACAATTACAATTTAAGGGTGGCACAGTGGCTCAATGGTTAGCACTGCTGCCAGGGACACAGGTTCAATTCCTGCATTGGGTGGCTGTCCATGTGGAGTTTGGATATGCTTCCCCGTGTCAGCGTGAGTTCCTCCAGGTGCTCCCGTTTCTTCCCACAAGCCACAGATGTACAGGGTAGGTGAACTGGCAGTCCTCAATTGCCCATAGTGTTCAGGGATGATTGGGTTTAGTGAATTAGTAAGGGGTAAATGTAGAGTAAAACGGTAGGGGAATGGGATTCTAAGAGGAAAAAGCATTTGGACCTGTATATCGATAGGGAATGCTTGGATGGATTTGGACTAAGTGGAGGTAGATGCGATTAGTTCAGTTCGAATTTATGGTTGACACGGACTGGTTGGAACACAGGGTGTGTGTCAGTGCTGTATAACGTTCTGACTCTATCGCTCGTTATCTCTGTAAATTCCTCTATGCTCGGAACTCTCTGTCAATGCCACCTCATCCAGTCTTACAACTCTTCCTTATCTCGATAATTCCTCTCCAGCCTCAAAACTCAAAAAAGTCTATCAGAAATATCTCTATCTCTGTAACATCCTCAATCCTCAGAATCCTCTCCAACTTTCATCTCCTCCAGCTTCATTACTCTCCCTATCTCTAATCCCCTCCAGTCTCTCAAAGCTCTGCTATATGTGCCTTTTTTATTTCCAGCCTTCAGGATTCCCAATGTTTATTTCTCACTTGATGACGGCCCTTTCCGATTCTGTGCTGAGCTTCTGAATTCTTCCTTAAACCTCTCAATCTCCTTTTCCTCCCAAAACATCGGCCAATCATATGTCATCTACTCTAGTATCACCCTTTCTGACCTGAAGTCCAATGGAGCCTGTCATATTCCTATAATAAACATCTTAGCGGTCTACAGAACAGAAAAAGGCTCTGGTAGTACATCGGGTCTGTGACAAAGAAAACTACCACCTAACTGTCCTCATCTATTTTCCGATAGTTGTGGAAAAGTCTCATCTATCATGGCATTGCAAGTGCACACTAAATACATCTCAAATGCTACCGGGATTTCTGTGTCTCCCACCCTTACAGACAGTGAGGTTCAATGCAACTGTTGCTCGATGATGACATCACCCACAGGAACACAGAGCAGCTGGGTCTGTGCAAACCAGAGATCACCCACACATTGGGAAGGATGGCAGGGTCCCTGAGGGGGGGGCACAGGAGATTTACCAGGATGGTTCAAGGAATGGGGGATTTTAGTTGCAGAGACATGGGTGCTGTTAATAAATATCAAGAATATCCATCTACAATAGATGGACTCTTGTTCTCAACCTCTCCCCTTGCCTGGGCTGTGGTAACCTTCAGGTTAAACCCACCACCAGACATTTCTCCCTAATGAGACAGCAGCCCTATGGTCTGGTCAGACAATGCTGCCTTTCCCTTTTACACAGTGATGCCACTGTACCCTGGGGATGGGGAGAGGGAATGCTGAAGGTGGTGGATGGGACACCACTCAGGCACAGTGCTTTGTCCTGGAGGATGTTCACTTTAATATTGTTGGGGGCTGCACTGATGCAGGCAAGTGGGAATGTTCCAACACAATCCTGATGTGTGCCTTATAGGGAGCAAACAGACATTGGGGAATCAGGGGTTTGGGGAAACAGATTGTTCTCCTTGTAGCAGAGGAAATTGCGGGTGCCCTGTGACAGAGGGGTTTACAGATTTAGAATAATCCACCTTACACTCATGAGTTCATCAGAAAAGGATTACAGGACACATATTGAAGACTTGGGGGAGATCTACTGAGAGTGTGGGGTGATTCAAAAGAGGACATTTATGCAGCAAATGGGAATGAGCTGGAATACAATACTCACACACAATGTGAATATCCAGCTCCTGATGAATTGAGTAATTTTGTCACAGTTTGACGTTACAATTACTGAGATTACCATCTGAATGTCCACCTGTAATACACGTTTATAAAACTGTCACTGTCAGTTCATTTAAGAAACTCTCACCACCCCCTCCTCCTGGCCCAGGATGACTGGACACATTACCCCTTGTGGGGGTCAGCAGTTAGTTCAGGGGGAAATCTGTATGGGTTTCTGTGAGTTTCCACACTGGGTCTTCATGTGACTGAACAGGGCAGATCTTTGACACATGGGACACAATGTTTCAAGAGTCAGTGCGATGTGGAGAGCAGGATGTGTGCTTCCTTTTCTTTCCTTCCGTGCTACCGCTGTGCCTCATCAATTAGACGGGGGGGGGGGGTGAAAGGCTCATGCAGCTCGATGGGCAAGTTGTCTCCATTCTGACCCATGAGCAGCAAGCTCCTCCCAGTCATTCCAAAGAGTCTCTCTGAAAAGGTAACAACTGCTTCCCACTGCCCAGTGCTCCCAGGAAATGTTTAGAAGAATGAGCGGGGAAATCTCTGAGAAAAGGCAGAACGGTAAAGTTCCAAAAGGATTATAAACAGTTTACAGAGAGGGATTCATTGGAGAAGTGGGCAACAAGTTAGCAAATGGAGCATAATTTGGGAAATTGTGAAGTTGCTCATTTTGGAGGAGATAATAAAAGAACAGAGTGCTATGTAAATGGTGGAAACTGTCGAAAGCTGCACCACAAAGGGACCAGGGGTAATTGCGTAGGAAACACAGTTATAACAGGGAATCAGGATGGGGAATGGAACGTTGTTTCTTATTACAAGGAGTTTTCAGTGTAAGTGTTTGGAGTATATACCTGAGAGTAACTTTACAAAGTGCGAGTGAGACCACATCTGGAGTAATGACAGAAGTTTTGGTCCCTTTATTTAAGGAATACATAATTTCATCTGAGGCATTTCAGAAAAGATTAACTGGGATGATCCCTGGCTTGTAGGGATTATCTTTTAAGAAAAGGCTGAAAATGTTGGGACTCTACTCACTGGATTTGGGAAGAATGAGAGGTGATCTCATTGTAACATGCAGGATTCTTAAGGAGTTTGACAGGGTAAATACTGAGAGGATGTTTCCCATCATGAGGGATCTGGAATCAGATACTCGGATAGTCACGGAATCAAGGGTTCTGTTTTAGATTCGTCAAGTTTAAGGCAACATCAACACGGGTCAGGGGTTTCAGTAGCAATGGAGCTGGGGTGAAGGGGGGGGGGAAGCAACGTTTTAGAGATTGGAATTCCTGGTGTTTGTGATTGTGTAGATACCTGATCAGAAGGTCACCTTGGGGTTACAGATATGAGAGCAATATTGTGAAGAGTGTAGTTCTGCCTCAGACAGTTCCCAGGGAGAGGGAGGGGCTCAGCAGTAAGGGAAAGGAATTTGTAATAGCAACTGAAGGCAATGGGTTTAACCATTTCAATGTTCCGTTGCAGGAAATTGCAGCCAATCGCGTAGTGGGAGTGTGATGAGCAGTTTGATAACTGAGTAATGGAGAGGGATGATGGGGAGGGAGAGCTAGGCATTGTCAGTGTACATGTGAACCCTCAGACGGTGCTTTTGGACGATGTCACCTCCTGACAGTATGTGGGTGAGAAACAGGAGGGACCAAGAATCGATCCTTGAGGGACACCACATACAAGGAATTTAGAAAGGAATGGGAGAGTGGGGATGGAGTAGGTTTTTCCAACAACGGTGAGGTCAAAATATTACTTCGTAGCAGAATGGGAGAGAAGGACATAACCAGAAAAGACAGACAGACAGAACAAGGAACAATACCTGTGATTTGGTGAGGGGAGGGAGGTGGGGGTGATGTGGAGGAAGAGCCCAACTCCAAAAACACACTTTCTTCATTGGTGACATCACCCAACTCCACCCTAGTCTCAGCTCATTTACTGAATGCAGGGATGGACGAGTATTTATCTCCAGACTTAATTATCCAAACACTCTTGGCCAGCCTCCCACATTCAACTTACATGTAATCTCAAGAGTATCTTAAACCCTCCTGCCCAAGTGCTCACTTGTACCAAAACTAGTTGATCCATCGAAAGGCTCCTATTTACAGGCAACAATTTAAAATTCTCACCCTGTGAACATCCCTGTCTCCCTGCACCACACACCCTGCAAGACCTTGACAACTCATTTGTGTTTATTCATTGCTTCACCTGTCTGGCTGTTTCTACTGTTGCCAAGGCAACACTGTCTGGAATTCCCACCTGAACCCTCTCAGACCTGCTTTCCTCTTTTAAGGTGTTCTCGAAAACCTGCTCATTTGGCAATGCTTTTGATCACTTGACCTAGTATCTCAATCTGTGGCCTTATGCCAGAATTTTTCAATAGTATTTCTGTGAAATTATAAACATGATTAAAAAAAACAAACTGTTGCTGATTTGCACATACATTGTCAACTCTTCAATATTGCTGAGTGAATAATCTATAACAGCACTTACCCAACCACATTGTGGGAGCACCTTCACCACATGAACTGCAGCTGGACAGGGAAATCAAACATCACCCTCTCCACAGGCAATGGGGCTTTGGCACTGATCACTGGGATCTGTGGAGGGAGAAACACACAGTTGCTATTTCAGGGAGTGCAAAATGCATTATAAGGAGGGAAAATGGGGCAGAATTTGGGATTTTCAAATTTGTGATTCACAATGTGCACTAAGTTCTGTAAAACCTCTCATGCCATACCATGAAAATTTCCTTCTCTTCCTGGTCTATGTCTTTCCTTTCCCCTGCCCTGCACCTTCACACATTCCAATGCCTTGGCCACAACAACACTGTGCTGCCAGTGAAGTTTATCACGTGGTTGAGTATTGTCCCGCCCCTCATTCACTCCGATTGGTTGAAGGACCAACTGGCACATCCTGGTCCTCCAGCCTCGTTCCCCCGACTCTTATTGGTCCTGCGCTGACATCAATAATCCGAGGCCCATTGTGGGCTGGAGCATGCTCAGTGCTTCCTGCTTTTGCTGCTGTTCATCAGGTATGAGAGAGAGAGAGGGCATTGGAGCTGTCCTCTCTCCCTCTGTAGATGGTGCAAATCTGTCCCAACTACCCCCAAATTTTTTTTTAATTAGACTTACAGTGTGGAAACAGGCCCTTCGGCCCAACAAGTCCACACCGAAGCGCACCCACCCATACCCCTACATTTATCCCTTACCTAACACTATGGGCAATTTAGCTTGGCCACTTCACCTGACCCCCACATCTTTGTGACTTTGGGAGGAAACAGGAGGACCCGGAGGAAAACCCACGCAGACACAGGGAGACGTGCAAACTCCACACAGTCAGTCGCCTGAGTCGGGAATTGAACCCGGGTCTACAGGCGCTGTGAGCAGCAGTGCTAACCACTGTTCCTCCGTGCCGCCCACAACCACTGTGCCACCGTGCCGCCCGTTTCCTTAAAAAGTAAAATTCCAAGTCTGTTTCAAAATACCTGCTGAATCTGTGTCGTTCAGACTGTTCCAGATGCTCAGAACTTATTGAGTAAAATAGTGTTCACATTTTCACCTTGTATTATTTGCCAATTACTTGAACGTAGTTACTAAAAATTGTGACAGGGTTAACAATTCCTCTCTCTCTTTGCAAATTCAAGACCTTGGAACAAAATCGGCACCAGGTCAAAATCACTGCTTCACCTTCTCAGCTCCAAGGATAATTATCTGTGCTTCAGCTAGCTCTGCACAAAAGAGAGGAATGCATCTTAATTTATTAAGATCAAAGAAACAGACCTCCGGTCCAATTCGTCTGTGCCAACAAGGAATCCTAAACTAATGAATTCCCATTTACCATCTATTGGCCTGTATCCATCAAAACCCTTCCTATTCATGTACCCAATTGGAAGCCTTTTAAATGTTGTGATTTTTCAGCCTCCACTACTTCATCTGGTAGCCCCTCCCATACACACACCACACTCAGCTTGAAAATGTTGCCAGTTCGATCCCTTTTAAATCTTTGCCCTCTCAACTTAAACCCATGTGCTCTAGTTTTGGACCCACCTAACCTGAGGAAAAAGGATGCCAGCTGCTCACCTTATCCACGCGCCTCGTGATTTTATAAATCTCAATGAAGTCACCTCTCAGTCTTTGACTCTCCAGAGAAAATAGCCCCAGCCTATTCAGCCCCTCCCTGTAGCCCAAATCCTCCAATCCTGGTAACGTTTTTGTAAATCTTGTCCAAACCTTTTCAAATTTCACAACATCCTTCCCAGAACAGGGAAATTCAAACTGAAAACAGAATTCCAGAAGTGGCTTAATCAACGTCCTGTCCAGCCACAATATGACGTCCCAGCTTCTGTATTCAATGCATTGACCATTAACGGAGAGCGTTAATGGAGTCCCATTTGCCAGCGGTTCACCCTTATCCCTCTAAAACCTCCCTCTTCAAGTACCCAGTCAGACACCTTTTAAATGCTGCAATTGTACTAGCCTCCACCCCTTCCTCTGGCAGCTCATTCCATACTTGCAATGCCCTCAACATGAACACGATGCCCCTTAAATCCCCTTTAAATCTTTTCCCTCTCACCTTAAGCCTGTACCCTCTCGTTCTGGAGCCACCGAACTTGGGAAAAAGTCCCTGACTGCTCACCTTATCCATGCCCTTCATGACTTTATAAGATCACCTCTCAGCCTCCAAATCTCCAGGGAAAATAGTCCCAGCCTATTCAGCCTTTCCCAATAGCTCAAATCGTCCAACCCCAGGAAAGTCCTTGCAAATGTTTTCTGAACCCTTTCAAGTTTCTCAACATTATTCCAAGAACAGGGAGATTGGAACTGAAAACAGAATTCCAGAAGGGCCTTCATCAGTGCCCTGTCCAGCCACAATATGACATCACAACAGCTGCATTCAATGCATTGACCAATAACGGGGAGCGTACCAAATGCTGCATTCACTCCCCTGCCTACCTGTGACTCTACTTTCAGGGAACTATGAACCTGCACTCCAAGGTCCCATTGTTCAGCAATGTTCCCCAGGACTTTACCATTAAGTGCATAAGTCCTGCCCTGATTTGCCTTTCCAAAATATAACAGCTCACATTTATCTAATTTGAACTCAGTCTGCAATTCCTTGCTCCAATGGCCCATCTGATCAAGATCCTGTTGTATTCTGAACTAACCTTCTTCACTGTCCACTACACCTCCAATTTTGGTGTCTTCTGTAAACCTACTGACCATATCTCATATATTCACATCCAAGTCATTTATTTAAGGGCCCAATATCCATCCCTGCAGCACACTGCTGCTCACAGGCCTCCAGTCCGCAAAGCAACCCTCAATCATCATCCTCTGTCTCCTACATTCAAGGTAGTTTTGTAATGGCTTGCTCTCCCTGCATTCCATGTGATCTAACCCTGCTAACCAGTCTGCTTTGTGGAACCTTGTTGAATGTCCATATAAACAACATTCACCGCCTGGCTTAATCAATTTTCTTTGTCACTTCAAAACACTCACTCAAGTTAGTGAAACACAATTGTGCATGTACAAAGCCACAGTGACTCTCCCTGATCATTCCTTACCTTTCCAAATAGATGGATATCCTGTCCATTCGAACAACTTGCCTGCCTGACTTCAGGCTCACTGTTCTCTTGTTCCATGGCCTCTCCTTACCACCTTTTTTAAAATAATGGCACCTCACCTGTCACTATCAACGATACAAATATCACAGGAGAGGCCCAACAATCACTTCCCTAGATTTCCAGAAAGTTCCAGGATACACCTGATCAGGTTCCAGGGCTTTATCCACCTTGATGCGATTTAAGACATCCAGTCCCACCTCCCTGTAACATGGACACTTTTCAAGTTATCACTGTTTATTTCTCCAAACTCTCGAGCTTCCATATACTTCTCCAGTAAAAATGACGTGAAATATTTGCATATATTTCACACCCCTGTGGTTCCATAGACAGCCTTGTTGACCTTTAAGCGGTCCTATTCTCTGGTCCAGTTAATCTTTTGTCTGTGATATATTTGTTTAATCTCTTTGGATTCTATTCCAGGACATCCCAGAAAGGCCTACTTCAAGGACCGTAACTTTCCTCCGACTTGATCAACAATGCCCTCCAACACATACCCTCCACTTCCCGCACCTCCGCCTTTACCCCACCCCTCCAGCCACAATAAAGAATACAGCCCTGCGGTCTTCATCTTCCACCCCACTAATCTCCAGATACAGCGCATTAACCTCTTATTTCTGCTACCTAAAGTCAGACCCCACCATAGACATATTTCCCTCCCCACCGCTATCTGCGTTCCACAGAGACCATTCCCTCTGCACCTCCCTTGTTAGGTCCACACCCTCCCACCAACACATGCTCCACACCTTTGACCTTCCCTTACCGCCACGGGAAATGTAAAACGTTCAGCCACACGTCACTGAGCTCTGTCCAGGACCTCAAAACGATCTTTTCACATCAGGCAGAGATTTGCCTGCACATCCCAAAACCTCATATACTGCATCTGGACACTATGGGAAATTTAACATGGTTCATCCAACTAACCTACACATCTTTGGACTGTAGGAGTAAATTTGAATATCCGAAGGAAACCCTCACAAACACTGGGGAGAATGTGCCAACTCCAACACAGACAGTTGCCTGAGGCTGGTATCAAACCCAGGTCTCTGTTGCTGAGGAAGCAGCGCTAACCACTGAGCCACAATACTGTGGGATCTTTGGTGCTGATGTGCTGCCCCACTGATAACTCAGTCACTCACCCTGCCTCATTTCCTAAGAGGCAGTGATGATGGAGTGAAATTATCACTAGACAGTTAATCCAGAGACCCAGATAACGTTCTGGGGACCTGGGTTTGAATCCCATCACGGCAGATTTTGGAAAGTGAATTCAATAAATATCTGGAAAAAATAATCTAGTGACGACAGGAATCCATTGTCAATTGTTGAAAAAACCCATGTGGTTCACTCATGACCTTTAGGGAAGGAAAATGCCATCCTTACCTGGTCTGGTCTGCATGGGACTCCAGACCTATAGCAACGTGGTTGACTCTTAACTGCCCTCTGGGTAAACGCAGCAATAAATGCTGGCCGAGCCAGTGACAGCCTCATCCTGTGAATGAATAAAGGAAACAGGTCAGGTTTTGTTCCTTCTCTAGTAGGTACATCCTACAAACTCAATCAGAAATGTTCTCGTACACACTGAACAAATACATTTCCATCCAAGCCCTTAACACGACAGCACTCCGAGGCCATGTTGGTAAAGTTAAAACCCCTTATCATTGCAACTATATTTTACAGATAACTGAGGTCTGCCGGTAAAATTGTGTCTCAATTCCCCGCTGACTATTGGGAGAGAGTCTATAATACAATCCCAGTAAGATGGTCATCCCTTTCTTATTTCTCAGTACCACCCAAATAACTTGCCTGGATGTACTCCCAGGAATATCCTCCCGAAGCCCAGCCATAATGTTATCCCTAATCAAAAACACCTCTCCCCCTGCTCTGTTGTCCCCTTGCTATAGCATCTATACCCTGGAACATTAAGCTGCTAGTCCTATCCATCCCTGAGTGCTGCCTCTGTAATTGCTGTAATATCCAGTGCCATGTTCAAAACCATACCCTGAGCCCACCTGCCTGACCTGTCAGGTCTCTTGCACTGAAATAAATGCAGTGTAACTGGTCCGTCCCACCTCATTCTGTAGCTTGCTCTTGCCTGCCTTGACAGTCTGATCTGGTGAACAGTACCAGCCTCAGACTCACCTCTTTTCTCACTATCTCTTTAGGATTACCCGACTCCCTCACTGGTTTAATGCCTCCCGAGTGGCACTAGCAAATCTCCCTGCTCCGCAGGACCCCATGCTTTCCCCTTCCTATGTCATTGGTACCAATGTACAATGTCCTCCCACTGGTTATTTTCCCCTTTGAGAATGTTCTGCTCCCTCTGAGAGACATCCTTGACACTGGCACCAGGGCAGCACCACCCCATTCTGATCTCTCACTGTCAGCTGCAGAAACGGCAGACTGTGCCCCTGACGAGAGAGTCCCCTATCACCATCGATCGTGTGGAACTGGATACACCTCACATTATGTTAGAAGCCAGTCTCAGTACCAGTAACTTGGCTGTCAGTGCTACTTTCCCCTGAAAGTCTATTACCACCTACATTTTCCAAAACAGTACACTTGTCTGAGATGGGGATAGCCACAGGAGACTCCTGCAGTACCTACCTACCCTCCTAGCTTTTCTGGAGGTAACCCACCTACCTGACTGTATCTGCAGTATCCGGAGACTGCCGCCTATCACACTCCCCGGCTCCTGTCAATTCCTCACTGCCTTTAATCACTCCTCCACCAATCCATGTGATCCAATAGGATTTGCAATCACACTTCTTGCAGACAAATCATCAGGTTCATTGAAACTCTCCCTAATCTTCCGCACCCGACAGGAACAGCACGCCACTCTACAACAGGCCATCTCTCCGCCTTAACAACCTACAGACCAAGACAAAGGCACAGTCTAACTGCTCGAAAAATACTGCCCGAGAATAACTTATTGCTTACGTTTTATATCTTAAACATTTAATCAAGAGACCGTAAGACATTAAAAAGAAATCCTCACCTGACTCATGATTGTAGATTTAATAAAATAAAACTGACTAAGATTGATGTTTGAAGAGACTGAAACTCACTGAGCTGATCCCCGGCTCTGAGTACTTCCAAGGGTGAGGTCTCTCTGAGGGCAGCTGTGAAATGTCACTGTTTCTCTTCTCTGCCCACTCCATTTCCAGAGAGGTTTTTAACTTCACAGCAAGTCAGCTCAGAGAGGTCACTGCTTGGTTTTATTCACTGGGGGTTGCCTTTGCTGCCCAGACCAGTATTTATTGGCCACCTTTACTTGTCTTGGAGAAAGTGGTGGTTAACCGCCTCCCTGAAATGCTGCAGTCCATGTACACCACAGTGATGTTTGGACAACAATCCCCCTCTGGCCCCACAACCCTCCCTGCCTCTGTAATCCCCCTCCGGCCCACCACCCTCCCTGTCTCTGTAATCCCCCTCCGGCTTCACCACCCTCCCTGTCTCTGTAATCCCCCTCCGGCTTCACCACCCTCCCTGTCTCTGTAATCCCCCTCCGGCTTCACCACCCTCCCTGTCTCTGTAATCCCCCTCCGGCTTCACCACCCTCCCTGTCTCTGTAATCCCCCTCCTGCCCCACAACTCTCCCTGTCTCTGTAATCCCCCTCTGGCTTCAGAAATTACATGTCCGTGGCATAAGATTTTTATTTGGATTCGTTTTTGTTTAATAAACCACCTCCCCCCTCCACAAAAAAGTGACATATTTCACCCCCAAACAAATTTCTGTTGATTGACCTTTTGGAGAGGCCGACACATGGACACCGCAGTATTTTATCTCACATTGTACACGTAGAATGATGGAACTTGCTTTTAAATATTGCTAAAAAAGGAAGGCAATGGCTTAATGGTATTCCTGCCAGATGATTGAAATGTACAGTGTTCCGAGGATTAGGGTTAGAATCCCAACATGGCTGATGGCAGCATCGGAATCCAATACAATCTAGAATGAAAAGGCGAATGATGACCATGAAACTATTGTCAATTGTTAGAAAACCCAACTGGTTCACTCATGTCCTGTAGGGAAGGAAACTGTCATCCTCACCTGGTCTGGCCTACATGTGACTCCAGACCCACAGCAATGTGGTTAACTCTCAACTGCCCTCAGGAAAAATACATTAAAAACTGTTAACAAATACCCCGCAGGTATCACTTAAAAACTGGCTGTTCCCATTGGGACCATGTGAATTTCTGAACGGCCTGAACTAAAACGGAGTTTCAGCTTCACCTTCTCCCCGTCTCCCCTCACTCTGTTTACACCCAACTCCAGAACACTCTCATTGAGCCAAGCAGCCCTCAGTGCAGCCCTGTCATTGTCATTGCCTGCTCACACCTACACTGCCCTCAGCCTCCTGTACTGTTCCAATGTATCTCAATGGGAGCTCAGGGACAGCATCTCATCTTTCAGTTCAGCCCTTTGTAACCCCAGAGTCAACATGGACCTCAGCAGTTTCTGAATGAACAGACAGTTGTCAGAAGCTGGAACATCCCACCTGAAAAGGTACTGGAATTTGAGTCGAAAAGGAGTTTTAATGGGAAGTTTGCAGGTAATTGAAAATATCAAGTTTACAGGTTAACATCATGAAGTGGGTGATTGGGTCTAAATCTGAGAGTACCTACAAAGAGACAAGGTGTAATTTGGATAAATCTGTGCTCCATCTCAGGCCAATATCTCCTTCCTCAGTTGCAGGGCCCAGAACAGAGCACACACCCAAAGGGTGATCCAAACACAAATTTGTACATCTTTCTGGTTAACAAAGATATTGGAGATATTTTCCCACAATAAGAACAGAAAAACCTTTCTCCTTCCACAGTTAAATGCCAATGATATTCAGATCCTGATGACTCCATTGACTGTAAAAGCTTACTTTTGAGATCCCAGCCTCAATTATTCTGATTTAATATCCTATGAAATGAATTCACAAAACAAAACTCACAGTCAGTGCAGGAAGAATACAAGACATATTTTTCTATTGGTATGTGCTTGGTGTGTAAATGCCTCTCTTCAAATCGTACACACCCGCCCCATCCTAGGAAGGGGACATGTCCATGCCCCTCACTGTACCTTGCCCCCAATAAAGATGGCGGCCATATCCCAGGACCTTTCACTGCCTGAGGGCCGCAGCCATTTTCCCATCTGCTGCAAACGCGGGAAAGAGTTTCTAATTCAGATTAACGACCCGCACAGAGTGTAATTAAAACTTCCCAGTCTAAAGTGACTCATTATCTCCATCTCCAAGGCATTCTCCCCTTCCCTGTTTGCCTCTCCCACATTCACCAACGACAGTCACGTGACACTGCACAGGCGAAGTTATTGGTGACGTGTCATCCCACTGGCCACGCCCCTCATTCACTCCCATTGTTTGGATGACCAGCTGGTTCCACTTGGTCCACCAGTCCCACCACCTTTTCCTATTGGTCCGAAGCTTCCACCAATCAGCTGGACCCCATTGTGAGGTCAGTGGTGGGATCCTCCCCCTGCCTGAATCAAACCCGGAAGGTGGATGGATGGTGTCAATCAGGAACAACAAGCAGGAGGTGCTGGGAAAGCTCAGCAGGTCTGGCAGCATCTGGGAACAGAATCTGTCCAGTGGCCCTTCCTCAGAACCGATGGGAGCTGGGAAAATTAGAATCCTGACAGTGTGGAAACAGGCCATTCGGCCCCAAAAGTCCACAGCGTCCCTCCGAATGGTATCCCACCCAGACCCATTCCCCTACCCTATGACTGTATATTTCTCCTGACTAATGCACCTCACCTACACATCCCTGAGCATTATGGGAAATTTAGCTTGGCCAATTCAACTAACCTGCAGATCTTTGTCCTGCAGGAGATAGGGGTTAAAGAGTAAATAATAGACAGGGACAGAACACCAAAAGAGAAACTGGAACATTTGGAAAGATAAAGGAGTGGATTACGATCTGGCTGTGAGGGTGCATAGCTGTTAATGGAGGGGACAGGAACCTGTGTCTGGCAGCATCTCAGTGGAGGTGGCGGAAATGGCAGCTGATGATCGACGTTCTGCTGCAAAAACAGACCCCGAGCTTCCAGCTGCCTGTCACTTTCACACACGAGCCTGTTCCCTGGCCACCATCTCTGTCTCATGCTTACTGCAGTGTTCCAGTGAGGCCACAACATACCAAATGGCCCCATATTACAAGGACTGCAATTTCCCCTCCCATGTGGTCAATACCATCCACTAGATCTCCTCCACTTCCTGCACCTCTGCCTTTGAAACCCACACCTTCAACTGCAACAAGGATAGAACACCCCCTCCACCCCCAAGTCCTTACCTTCCACCCAGATACAACACATCAGCCTTTGCCATTTCCACCCAGATACAACACATCATCCCCTGCCATTTCCACAAGCTACAATCAGACCCCACCACCAGATCCTTAAGGGGTTTGACAGAATAAATACTGATGTGTCTGAGGGTAAATACTGAGAGGGGAGTCTGAAACCAGATTCTGAGTCAGTCACAGAATCAAGGGTTCTGTTTCGGATTCATCAAGTTTAATGCAACACAGACACGGGTAAGGGGTTTCAGTAGCAATGGAGCTGGGGTGAGGAGGATACAAACAACGTTTAAGAAATTAGAATTCCTGGTGTTTGGGATTGTGTAGATGTCTGATCAGAAGGTCAGCTTCACGTCAGAAACAACTGCAATATTGTGAAGAGTGTAGTTCTGCTGCATCGTTCCCAGTGAGAGGGAGGGGCTCAGCAGTAAGGGAAAGGAATTTGTAAGGCAACGGGTTTAACCATGACAATGTTTCATTGGAGGAAACTGCACCTAATCGAGTAGTGGGAATGTGGTAAGCAGTTTGATAACTGAGTAACAGTGGAGTAATGGCGAGGGATGATGGGGAGGGAGAGCTGGGCATTGTCAGTGTACATGTGAAACCCAACATTGTGCAAATGCACTATGTCACCTCAAGGATTGATCCATGAGGGACAGCAAATGCAAGGAATTCAGAAAGCAAAGGGACAGTGGAGATGGAGCAGGATTTTCCAACAACTGTGAGGTCAAATATAAGTTTTTCACAGAACGAGAGAGAAGGACATAACCAGAAAAGACACAACAAGGAACAATATCTGTGAATCGGTGAGGGGGACTGATGAGGAGGGGGAGAAAAGAGAGTTGGAAACTCTATGGTTCAGTGAGATTAGGGGAAAGGGTCAAGATGAGCTCTGATACGGCTTGACAGGAGATTGGCGAAAATTTGGACAAAAACCGGGAACACTTCGTGAGGCAGTTTGGCTCGGCGGGCTAGTGGGAGGGAGGGAAGCTACAGATCGGATTGTCTCAGTCTTAGTGACAGAGAAACTCCATGTGCTCCTTACTCTTGTTGTTGGAGAGAAGGATGGAGGAGACAGGATGATGGACAGTGTTTCACAAAGAAACAAAACCTGGGTAAGTGATATTTAAAGTGAGTGAACAAACCTAATGTATTTAACTTTTACCCAAAATATTAAAATAAACAACTGAAGTCCTAGTTCGAATCCCAACTTGGCAGACGGTGGAATCTGAATTCAAGAAAAAAAATAAGTGGAATTAGGAATCTCCTGATCTCCATGGAACCATTGTCAATGGTGAAAAAAATCCTGCCAACCTGACAGTGGCCCAGCCAGCTACTCACTGTATTAATCACTGCAAAGTCTCAACAAAGGAATGAAACTGGATGGACCACTCGGTATCTAACAGGGCACCAGAAAATACAACCACAGAATCAGCCCACTCGATGGTGCGATGTCCTCCAGACTAACATCTGGAGTTTTGTGTCAAAATGTGTAGAGCTGTCTCACAGACCAATCAAGGAACTGACTGACATACTCATACTCATGAAATCAACCCTTACAGACAATGCTGAAAATGTGTTCCTGGAAAAGCGCAGCAGGTCAGGCAGCATCCGAGGAACAGGAAAATCAACGTTTCAGGCATGAGCCCTTCTTCAGGAGCCCTCTTACAGAGGATGACCAGACACCACCATCACCATCCCTAGATATTGAGAGTGTGGTGATGGAAAAGCACAACAGGTCAGGCAGCATCCGAGGAGCAGGAGAATCGACGTTTCGAGCCTAAGCCCTTCATCAGCCTGACCTGCTGTGCTTTTCCAGCACCACACTCTCGACTCTGATCTCCAGTATCTGCAGTCTTCATTTTCTCCTGAAATCTCTGGATATATCCTGTCCCACCAGCAGGACAGACCAGATAGAGGTAGTGGCACAGACAGGGAGGATTTGCCCTCGGAGTCCTCATCATTGACTCCGGACACCAGGAAATCTCATGGCTCCTGCTGATTACCACGTACCATCCTCCCTTGGCTGATGAATCACTTCTCCTTCATGTTGAACAACATTTGGAGGAAGCACTGAGGAAGTAAAATGGTGTCAAACGGACTCGGGGGACAGGATTTCAATATCCACAATCGAGACTAGCTCTGCAGCAGAATTACTGACTGAGCTGGTCAGGTCCTAAAGGATATCGCTGCTCAACTGAGTCTGCAGTGGGTGGTAAGGGAACCAACAAGAGGGAAAAACATACTTGATCTCATTGTTATGAACTGACCAGGAGCAGATACATCTGTCCATGACAGTATCGGTAAGATCGACCATCACACATTCCTTTTGGAGTCACAAGTTTTGGCTTAAAGTTGAGAAAAACCTCCATCGCGTTGAGTGACACGATCACCGTTCTAAATGAGACAGACTTTGAAGAGATGTAGGATCTCAAACTGGATATCTCGGAGATACATCAACAGCAGCAGAACAGTACTACAGCACAATCTGTAATCTCATGGGTTTGTAAGTCTGGCTATCGCCCATGACAATGGACAGTAAAAGGAGGGCATGCCAAGAGCAACACCAGGCATACCTAAAAATGAAGTGCCAACCTGGTGAAGCTACCAAACAGGACCATCTGCATTTCAAACAGCATCAGCAGCAAGCAACAGAGCTAAACGATCCCACAACAAATGGGTCAGATCAGAGCTCTGCAGTTCTGCCACACCCAGTTGTGAGCAGTGATGGACAATAAAACAACTCACTGGAGGAAGCATCACAGATATCCCCACCCTTACTGATGGAGGAGCCTCACACATCCATGTACCAGATAAGATAACAGCATTTGCAGCAATCTGCAGCCAAAAGTGCAAAGTGGGATGATCCATCTCAGCCTTCTCCAGTGGTTTCCAACATCACAGATGTGAGTTTTAAGCCAGTTCTATTCAGTTTGAATAACATCAAGAAATGGTTAAGTAGTGCAAAGACTATCGGCACTGTCGGCAACAATACTGATGGCTTGTGCTCCAGAACTTGCCACCCACCAAGCCAAGTACCGCTCCAGCGCTGGCATCTACTGACAATGTGAAACATTGCCCATGGACGTTCAACACAAAAACACAGGGCAATCCAACCCAGGCAATTTCCCTCCGTCAGTCCACACTCGATCAGCAGTAAAGTGATGGAAAATGTCATCAACAGGGCTACCAAGCAGCAGCTGCTCAGCAACAGCCAGCTCAGCGACACTCATTTTAGTCTCCACCAGGGCCACTCAGCTCCCGATTGTGGTACTGCCCTGATTCACAACCTGACAACCAGCTGAATCCCAGAGGTGAGGTGAGGGGGACAGCCCAGTCCCACTCCAAGACCACTATTTCTAGCTGGTTCTAACCTTGCATCAGCTCATACACTCTCATCCACCTTGTGTTATCTCCAGACTTCATTATCCAAACACACTCCTGGCCAGCTTCCCACATTCAACCTCCCTGTTATCTCAAGAAAACTAAATCTCTGCTGCCTAAGTACTCCCTTGTACCAAAACATGTTGTTCCATCAAAAAGCTCCTATTCATAATCAACAACATAGAGCTTCGGAGATGTACAGCATGGAAACAGACCCTTCAATCCCAACCCGTCCATGCCGACCAGATATCCCAACCCAATCTCGTCTCACCTGCCAGTATCCGGCCCACATCCCTCAATTTAAAATTCTCACCCTTGATATAATTCCTGGGTGTGACCATCCCTAGCTCGCCGCATCACACACCCTTTGAGAACTCGACAACCCATTCTGTTCGAGACTCCCAATGATCTGTTAATTCATTACCTCACCTGTGTGGCTGCTTTTATAGTTACCAAAGCAACAAGGTCTGAAATTCACAGCCAAAACCTCACAGGTCTGCTTTCCTCCTTTAAGACATTCCTCAAAACCTGCTTATTTGGCAATGCTTTTTTGTCACTTGACCTAATATCATCCTTCTCTGGCCTGATGTCTAAAGTTCCCAATAATATTTTTGTGAAATTATAAGCAGGATAATGAAACTACAAACTGTTCTTGATTTGGACATTATCTTCACATCATCACTGTTGCTGTAATGAATAATCTGTAATGTCTCTTACCCAACCACATTGTGGGAGCACCTTCACCACACAAACTGCAGCTGTACAAGAAAGTCAAACATCACCCTCTCCCCAGGAAACAGGGCTTTGGCATTAATCACGGGTATCTGTGGAAGGAGAAATACACATGATGTTTCAGGGAGTGGAAAACGGATTACAGGGAACGAAGATGATGCAGAATTTATAGGCAGAAATGGAAGGAAAATACACTTGCTTATTTGGAAATAAGAATTCTTGACTGTCAAAGATTTTCCAGAAAAAAATTAAGCGCAGCACATGGTCAGGGGCTGGGCGGCAGTGAAAAATTAATTTACAAAAATGTCTGTAAAAGTAATAGTAAAACACACCCATTGTTCGAGACTGAGGAAGTTAGATATTGACAAAGTGGTCATGAGGGAGCCCAGAGATGAAGTAGAGCAGAATAAGCTGTTATGATCCTACAGTCATAGAGATGTATTGCACTGACACAGACCCTTCGGTCTAACTCATCCAAGCCAACAGGTATCCGAACCTAATCTATTCCCATTTGCCAGCACTTGGCCCATATCCCTGTAAACGCTTCCTAATCATATCATGTGTCTACTTAGATGCCTTTAACAAGTTTTAATTGTACTAGCCTCCACCACTTCCTCTGGCAGCTCATTCCACCCACTGCATGAAAGAGTTGTCCTTTAGGTCCCTTTGAAATTTTATCCGTTCACCCTAAAGCAATGCCCTCTACTTCTGGACACCACCACTCCAGGGAAAACACCTTGTTCATTTACTCCATTCATGCCCCTCATAATAGTATAAATCTCCATAACATCACCGCTCAATTTATGGCACTCCAGGGAAAACAGCCCCAGCCTTTTATGCCTCAACGTGTAGCTCAATCTCAAACCCTAACAACATCCTTGGAAGTCTTTTTTGGAACATTTCAAGTTTCACAGCACCCTTCTGATAGGAGGCAGGCCAGAATTGCACACAATATTCCAAAAGTGGCTTAACAAATGTTGCTGTACAGGACATGACCTCCCACATCCTATACTCAATGCTCTAACCAATAAAGGAATATATATTAAACACCTTCTTCATCATCCTATCTACCTGCAACTTGACTTGCAAGGACTATGATCCTGCAGACCAAGGTTTCTTTTTTCTGTAAACGTCTCCAGGGCCTTGCCACTCAGTGTATAAGTCCTGCCTTGTTTTACTTTTCCAAAATGCAGCACCTCACATTTATCTAAATTATACCCCATCTCATCAATATCTCATTGTAATCTGACGTAACCTTCTTCATTATCCACATTACCTCCAATTTTGTATGACCTGCCAACTCATTTACGATACCAAATCATTTAAATGAATGATGAAACAAATCTAGAAATAAACATCCATTTCTCTGAGTTAGAATGTGCTCTGTGTAAATCCTGCCCAACGACTCTGTACCAGAGAAAGGCTGCACATGCGCCTGGCTGTACCTTGCCCCCTACAAAGCTGGTGGCTCCACACATGTCCAGTGAATTCTTGCCCCAAATAAAGATGGTGACGCTCAACAATGCCCGCAGCCACACTGAGGCAATTCCCCGTTTACTGAAAACACGAGACTGGGACGTTCAAATGTGTGTTTTCCGATGTGCACGTTGTGTTTGTTAAACCTTTCCGCTCATACAGAACCTCTCTCACCTCCTGCGGTTCCACAGACAGCCTTGATGTTTGTGGGTACCTGTTCTCGTTAGTCCTTAGTGTATTTGTACAATCACTTTGGATTCGCCTTAAACCCATTTCCTAAAGCTATCTTGTGCCCCCTTTTTGCCCTCCTGGTTTACCTCGAGTATACTCCTACTGCCCCTATACTCCTCTCGGGATTCTCACAAACCCAGCTCTCTGTACCTCCCATATGCCTCCTTCATTTTCTTGACCAGGGCCTCAATTTCTTTCGACAGGCAGCATTCCCTACATCTACCAGCCTTGGCCTTAACAGGAACATACTGTCTATATACTCTCATTGTCGCAGGCCTATGGAGGCAATGGCAGATGAGGACAGAGAAACAATCATTCCCAGTAAAGAGGCAATGTTGGGAAAGATAACAGCCTCAAGGTAGATGGGTCTCCTGGCCCTGATGGATTGCATCCCAGGGACTAAAGGAGATGGAGGCTGGGGGGGGGGGGGGGGGGGGGGAAGAAAGATTAACGAATAAACTCGTGATAATTCACTAAAATTTGTTGGATTCTGGGATGGTTTTGACAGACTGGAAGCTGCAAATGTGGTGCCACTATTTTTCAAAAAGGGCCCGTTAGCTTAACTTCTGCAGTGGAGAAAATGCTTGAATCTCTCAAGGAAGTAGTGGTGAGATATCTGGGTTGAAATTGTCTCATTTCGCAGACACAGCATGGATTCATGAAAGGCAGGTCATGTCTAACACATTTACTGGAATTATTTGAGGATACAACGAGTGCGTTGGACAAGGCAGATTCGGTGGATGTGGTGTACCTGGATTTCCAGAAGGTATTCGATACGTTGCCACACAAAAGGCTGCTGTATAAGGTAAAGATGCACAGCATTATGGGTAATTATCATTGATACGGGATCGGCTAACCAACATAATACAGAATGGGGATAAACGGGTGTTTGAATTAGTGTTGGCACTACAACTGTTTGCAATTTACACAGATGTTTTGGAGTTGAGGACCAAGTGTACGGCATCAGAGTTCACATTTGATACAAAGATGAGTAAAGCAATGTCTGCAGAGACCACTAAGTCTGCACAAGGATACAGAGAGGTTACGTGAGTGGGTAAGGGTCTGGCAGATGGAGTTCAATGTTGAGGTCATCCATTTTGGAAGGACTAACAACAAACTGGATGATGAAATGGTGAAAACATGCAGCAGGCTGCTGTACAGAGGGAGCTGGGTGTCCTTGTGTATGAATCACAGGAAGCTGGTTTGCAGGTACAGCAGGTCATTAAGGCAGTGAAGGGAATATTGTCCTTCATTGCTAGAGGGATGGTTATGCTGCAGCTGTACAGGGTGCTGGGGAGGCCACACCTGGAGTACTGTGTACAGGTTTGGTCTCCTTACATTAGCAAGGATGTACTGGCACTGGAGGGAGTACAGAGGAGGGTCATTAGTTTGAGTTGGGAGTTGAGAGGGTTGGTGTATGTGGAGAGATTGAGAAAACTGGTTCTATACTCATTGTCATTTAGAAGAATGGGAGGTTGGATACAAAAATGTAAAATTATGAAGGGAGTAGATAAGACAGGAGCAGGGAGGCTATTTCCACTGGGGGCGGGTCAGACTACAGAGCATTACCTCAAAATAAGGGGGAGCAGATTTAGGACTGAGTTCAGGAGGAACTGCTTCAGCTAAAGGGTTGTGAATCTGTGGAATTCCCTGCCGAGTGCAGCATTTGACGTTATCAACTTGAATGCCTTTAAAGCAAAATGTAGATTTGTGAACAGGAAAGGAATTAAGGGTTATGGTGGGAGAGCAGGAATGTGGAGCTGAGGCCATGAAAAGATCAGCCCTGATCTTATTGAATGGCAGAGCAGGCTGGAGGGGCCAAGATGAAAGTTCTTGCCTTGTGCCATCAAAATTGGCCTTTGTCCAATTCAGAGCCTTATCTTGTAGATCTGGTCTATTATTTTCTGTAACTATTTTAAAACTAGTAGAATTACCAGAGAATCCCAACAGTGTGAAAGTAGGTCATTCAGCCCATCACATTGATACTGACCATGAGAGCCTCCTAACCTCCCTCTGTAACATTGCATTTCCCAGGGCCACCCAACCTACACATCCCTGAACATTATGGGCAATTCAGCCTGGACAATCCACCCAACCTGCACATCCCTGAACACTGTGGGCAATTCAGCCTGGATAATCCACCAAACCTGCACATCTTTGGACTGTGGGAAGAAACCAGAGGACCCAGACGAAACCCATGCAGAATACCCCAATAAGGTGATCATCCCTTTCTTATTTCCCAGTTCCACCTAAAGAACTTCACTGAGCTTGCTCCCAGGAATATCCTCTGTAAGCAAAAACATAATGCTATCCCGAATCAAAAATGCCACTCCCCCTCCTCTCGTCCCGCTTTCTATTCTTCCTATAGCATCTATACCCTGGAACATTAAGCTGCCAGTCCTATCCATCCCTGAGTGATGCCTCTGTAATTGCGATAATATCCCAGTCCCATGTTCAAAACCATACCCTGAGCTCATCTGCCTTCCCTGTCAGGCCTCTTGCATTGAAGTAAATGCAGCGCAAATGCTCAGTCGGACCTCATTCTGTGCCTTGCCCTTACCTGCACCAGCCTCAGACATACCTCTTTTCTCACTATCTTCTTGTGTTTACACCCACTCCCTCACTGGTTTAATGCCTCCCGAGTATCACTAACAAATCTCCCTGCCTGGATATTAGACACCTTCCAATTCAGGTACAATCCATCCTTCTTATGCAGGTCAACTCTACTCCAGAGGAGATCACAATGATCCAAAAATGTGTTTCCTTTTCCCCTGCACCAGCTCCTTCACCACTCATCCAGCACCACCTCCTCTGTAATATGGACATTTTTCAGGATGTCACCATTTATTTCCCCACATTCTATATCTCCCATGTACTTATTCACAATAAACACTGGTGCAAAACACTGGTTTCCTATCTTGCCCATCGCCTGCAGCTCCACACAATGGCTGCCTTGCTGATCTTTGCGGGTCTCTATTTTCTCCCTAGTTAGCCTTTTTTCTTCATGTATTTACAAAAGCCCTTTGCATTATCCTTAACCCCATTCACCAAAGCTATCTCACGTCCCTTTTTTGCCTCCTGATTTCCCTCTTAATTATACTCCTACTGCCTTTATACTCAAATATTGTTTGGATTGGAAAAAATGCAAAATATAACATCCTGACAAAACAAACGAGGGCAGGACTTAAACTCAATAAAAATAGGGCCTTGAGTAGTGATATGGGAACAAAGAGACCGAGGGCTTCATAACTTTGAAGTCTGTGTCACATGTAGATGGTTAAGAAGGTATTTAGCATGCTTGCCTTCACTGTTTAAACCTTGGTACAGGAGTTGGGACGTTATGTTGAGGATGTACAGGACGTTGGGGAGGCATCTTCTGGAATACTCTGTCCAGTTCTGGTTGTGCTGTTATAGGAAGGATATTATTAAATTGGAGCAGGTTCAGAAGAGATTTAACAGCATGTTGCCACAAATGGAGGGATTGTATTATAAGGAGAGGCTGGATAGGCTCAATGGAGTGCAGAAGGTTGAGGGTGACCTTATCAGAGGTTTATAAAATCAGAAAGAGTGTAGATAATGTGAATGGCCGGGGGAGAGGGGGATTCAAAACTCGGGTGCGTTCATTTTGAGAAGAGATGAGAAAGGTTTGAGAAAAGACATTAGGGTTTCAAAAAAAATATGTGGAATGAACTTCCAGAGGAAGTGGTAGCTGTGAATACAATTACAATATTTAAAAGACATTCAGATAAGTACATAAATAGGAAATATTTGGATGGATGTGGACCAAGCGGAGGCAGGTACAATTAGTTCAGTTTGGAATTATGGTCGGCATGGACTGGTTTGACCACAGGGCCTGTTTCCTTGCTGTATAACATTATGACTCTAATCCTCACTAACTCTAAATTCCTCCATCCTCACAACTCTCCCGATTACTGTCACCTCATCCAGCCTCACAACTCTTCCTTATTTATATAATTCCTCACCAGCCACAGAACGCTCCCTATCTCATGTCCTCCAGTTTCTCAAATCTCTGCGATATGTGCCTTTCTTTAGTTCCAGCCTTGAGGCTGCCCTCATTCACTCCGATTGGTTGGACAACCTGGTCCTCCAGTACTGCCCTCTCGTCCTATTGGCCTGCGCTGACATCAATCATCCGGGGCCATTGTGAGGTGAGTGGTGGGATCCTCCCTCTCTCTCTCTGCCCTGGGATGAGCTTCAACATTCACAGTCAATGGGGCAGTATCACAGAGCACAGGGGCTGGGGGCTATTCAGCCCATTGGGGCTGTACTCTCTCCCTCTGGAGATGCTGCAAATCTGTCCCAATTCCCTTCCCATTTGCCCATGGCCCCCCAAATCTTCCCTTAAAATGTAAAATTCCAAATCTGTTTGAATAACTGCTGAGTCTGTGTCCAGCTGCCATTCAGACTGTTCCAGATGCTCAGAACTTACTGAATAAAATAATGTTCACATATCCACATATTATTTGCTAATTACCTGAAAATAGTTACTAAAATTGTGACATTGTTAACAATTCCCCTCTCTCTGGAAATGAAAATATCCTAGAAACAAATTTGTACTGGGTCAAAATCACTGCTTAACCTTCTCAGCTCCAAGAACAATTATCTGTGCTTCTGCTAGCTCTCCACAAAAGAGGAACACATCTTATTTTCATTTATTAGTGTCATAGAGATGTACAGCACAGAAACAGACCTTTGGTCCAATTTGTCCATGCCAACCAGGAATCCTCAACAAATGGAGCCCCATTTGCCAGCGATTGGTCCGTAGCATTTGAAACCCTTCCTATCCATGTACCCAATCGGATGCCTTTCAAATGTTGTAATTGTATCAGCCTCCACTACTTCATCTGGCAGCTCATTCCACACACACACACCACACACAGCTTGAAAACTTTGCCCCTTAGATCCGTTTTAAATCTTTGCCCTCTCAACTTAAGCCCATGGGATTTTGTTTTGAACCCACCTAACCTGGGGAGAAAGACCCTGGCTGTTCACCTTATCCATGCCCCTCATGACTTTATAAATCTCCATGAAGTCACCTCTCAGTCTTTGACTCTCCAGGGAAATTAACCCTGGCCTATTCAGCCTCTCCCTGTAGCCCAAATCCTCCAACCCTAGCAAAGTCTTTGTAAATCTTGTCTGAACACTTTCAAGATTCACAACATTCTTTCCAGAACAGGGAATTTCGAACTTAAAACAGAATTCCTGCAATGGATTAATCAATGTCCTGTCCAGCCTCAACTTGACGTCCCAGCTTCTGTACTCAATGCATTGACCAATAAACATAAGCATACCAAACACCACCTTCACTAGTCTGCCTATCTGTGACTCTACTTTCAAGGAACAATGAACCTGCACTCCATGGTCTCTATGTTCAGCAACATTCCCAAGGACTTTACCATTAAATGTCTAAGTCCTGCCCTGATTTGCCTTTCCAAAATCCAACAGCTTACTTTTGTCTAAATTGAACTCACAGTCTGCCATTCCTCGCCCCAATGGCCCATCTGGTCAAGATCCTGTTGCATTCAGAACTAACCTTCTTCACTGTCCACTACACCTCCAATTTTGGTGTCTTCTGTAAACCCATTGACTATATCTCATATTCACATCCAAGTCAATTATTTAAGGACCCAATGTCCATTCCTGCAGCACACTGCTGCTCACAGGCCTCCAGCCCACAAAGCAACCCTCTTTCACCACCCTCTGCCTCCTACCTTCAAGTCAGTTTTGTATCCAAATGGCTAGTTCTCCCAACATTTTATGTTATCTAACCAGTCTGCTTTGTGGAACATCATTCAGTGTCCATATAGACAACGTCCACAGTCTGCCTTCATCTTTGTCAGGTCTTCAAAAAAACTCAATCAAGTTAGAGAGAGAAATAATTTCCCACACACAAAGCCATGTTAACTACCCCTAATCATTCCTCGTCTTTCCCAATACATATAAATCCTGTCCCTCAGAATCCCTTCCAACAACTTGCCTGCCACTGACTTCAGGCTCACTGTTCTCTTGTTCCCTGGCCTTTCCTTACCACCTTTTTAAATAATGGCACATGTCTTCCAGCACCTCACCTGTCACCAATGATGATATAAATATCTCAGGGAGGGGCACTGCCATCACTTTCCTAGCTTTCCACAAATGTCTGGGATACACCTTAACAGGTCCCAGGAATTTATCCACCTTGCTACGATTTAAGACATCCAGTACTACCTCCTCTGTAATATGGTTAGGACGCGGGCAGCAGTGGACAATTCATTTACAGAAAAGGTCTGTGAACAAAATAGTAAATTACTAAACAAAGCAAAAATACACTCAGACTGAGGAAGCTAGATAATGAACAAGTGGACATCAAGGAGCTCAGAGGTGAGTCAGAGCAGTGTTCACTTTTATGATCCCACAGTCAGAGATGTCTAGCACCGAAACAGACTCTTCAGTCCAACCCATCTATGCCAACCAGATATTCTAACCTCATTATTCCCATTTGCCAGCACTTGGCCGGCATCCCTCTGAACCCTTCCTATTCAAATGCCTTTGAAATGTTACAATTTTTAGGCTACTGTTGAATTTCCCCCTCACACCCTAAACCTATATCCTCTAGTTCTGGGCTCTACCACCCCAGGCTAAACACCTTGTCTATTTACGCTATCCATGACCCTCAAGATTAGAGAAACCTCTTCAACATCACACTCCAGGGAAAATGGCCACAGCCTATTATGCCTCTCCCTGCAACTCAAATCCTCCAACCCTGGCAACATCCTTGAAATCAATTCTCAAACCTTTCAAGTTTCAGTGCCTCCTTCTGATAATAGGGAGACCAGAATTGCACACAATATTCCAAAAGTGGCCTAACCAATGTCCTGTCCAACTCCTTTACTCAACACTCTGACCAATAAAGGGATGCATACCAAATGCCATCTTCACTGTCCTATCTACCTGTGACTCTACTTTCAAGGAACTGTGAACCTGCATTCCAAGGTCTCTTTGTTCAGCAAGACTCTCCAAGACCTTACAATTCAGTGTGTGAGTCCTGCTCGGATTTGCTTTTCTAAAATGCTGCACCTCACATTTATCTAAATTAAACCCTATCTGCCACTCCCCAGCCCATTGGCCCATCTGATCAATATCCCATTGTATTCTGAGACAACCTTTATCACTGACCACAACACCAACAATTTTGGTGTCACCTGCAAACTTACTAACTGTACCGCCTCTATTCACATCCAAATCATTTAATGAATGACGAAACAAATCCACAGAAAAACAAAAATCCATTTCCCTGGGTGTGAATGTGCTCTGTGTAAATCCTGCCCTATGACTCTCTATCAGGGAGAGCTGCACATACTCCCCTCTGAACTTTGCCCCCTACAAAGATGGCGGCTGCACGTGTCCAGTGAATCGTTGCCCCGAATAAAGATGGCGGCACTTACTCGAGTCAATCGCGAGATGAGGCATTTTCCGGTTTACTGCAAAAACGAGACTGTAAGTTTCAAATTTGTATTTTCCGATGTGCACCAAATGTTCGCAAAACCTCTCAGCCCAGACCAACACCATTTCCCTCCCGCTTGCTGCTGTTTATTTCTTTCCTTACCGACAGCTCCCCATCCGCACAGCCGCGCTGTCCGCGAGGATGATCACGTGGTATAGTCAAGTCCCGCCTCTTATTCACTCTGATTGGTCGGAGGGCCAACAGCCCCGCAGGTCCTCCAGCCCCGCCCCTGTCCTTCCATTGATCCGCCGCTGACATCAATTATCCTGGTACCGTTGTTGGCTGGAGCATGCGCACTGCTTCCTGGCTTTTGTTGCTGTTCATAAGTTACAACAGTGAGGGACAAAGTTAAAAACACACAACCACCTGATGAAGCAGCAGCAGCGCTAGTGCTTCCAAATAAACCTGTTGTTCTGTGAATTTTAATTTTGTCCATCCCAATCCAACACCAGCACCTCCAAGTCTCAAGTGAGGGAGGAATGTATAACATAAGAACTAGGAACAGGAGAAGGCCATCCTGCCCTTTGAGCTTGCTCTGCCATTCAATACGATCATGGCTGATCATTTCGTGGACGCAGAACCATTTACCCAAGTTCTCACCGTATTCTTTAATTAATTATTTCTTTTTTGAAAAAAGCTACCTTAGCTTTAAAAACGTTTACTGAACTAGCATCAACTACTTCCCTGGGCAATGAATTCCATTGAGGTTAAGAAGTTCCTTCTCAATTCAGTCCTAAATTTGCTGCCTCTCATCTTGAGTCGATGCCCTCTTGTCCTACATTCACCTGCCAGTGGAAACATCCTCTCTACTTCTATTTTATCCATTTCATTCATTATTTTATATGTTTCCATTCTTCTGAATTCCAATGAGTATAATCCCAATCTACTCAGTTTCTGTTAAAACAACCCCCTCAACTCTGAAATCAACCTTGTTAACCTCCTCTACACCCACTCTAGTACCAGTACATCCTTTCTCAATGAAGGTGATAAAAACTACATGGAGTACTCCAGGTGTGACCTCACCAGCACCCAATACAGCTGGAACATAACTTCTGCTTTTAAACACAATCCCTTCAGCAAAGAAGGACAAAATTGCATTTGCTTTCTGAATTGATTGTTATACCTGGTGACCAACCTTCATGCAGAAGGATACTCAGGTACCTCTGCTTAGCAAATAATGCAACTTTTTTAAAATTCAAGTAATAATCTGTTTTTAATTTACTCCAACCAAACAGTATGACATTATATTTATGAACATTATATTCCATATGACCGACCATTGCCCACTCAATCAATGTATCTATGTTCCTCTGCAAAGTTTCACAGTCCTCCACACACTTTGTCCTGCTACTCATCTTAGTGTCATATGCAAACTTTGACACCCTACATGTGGTCCCCAACTCCAAATCATCTGTATCAATTCTAAAGATTCGCAGTCCCAACACTGATCCCTGAGGCACACCACTAGTCACTGATTGCCAGCCAGGATAATATGCATTTATCCCCAGACTTTGCTTCCTGTTAGTCAACCAATCTTCTATCCATGCTAATACTATACCCCTAATACCATGGCCCCTTATATTATGCAACAGCCTCTTGAACAGCACCTTGTTGAAGGTCTTTTGGAAATCCAGGTACACAGTATCCATTGGTTTCCCGTTGTCCACCTTGCTCGAAATGTCTTCATAGAATTCCAAAAGATTTGTTAAGCATGACCAATGGGATAATTTCTATCGAGTCCCTGCTATTTCTTCCTTGATAATAGATCAAAACATCTTTCCCACTACAGAGAAGAAGCTATCTAGGGTATAATTACCCATCTTTTGTCCACCTCCTATTAAAAATAGTGGTGTCACTTTTGCTGCTTTCCAATCTGCTGGGACTGCCACAAAGTCCAGTGAATTTTGGAAAATTACTGTCAGTGCATTTGCTATTTCTCCTGGGATACATTCTGTCACGGCCAAGAGAATTTTCTATTATTAGCTCAATTACCTCCAACAGTCCAAAACTAGCTGTTCTGTAATAATTATAGCTTCCAAATCCTCACCTACCTTTGTCTCTTTGTTATTTACTGGAAAGATATTATGTCTTCCACTGTGACATCCCATCACTAAATGCTCCTTCTCTTTTTCCGAAGGACCAACATTTACTTTAGCCACTCTTTTCTCATTATGTATGTTTATAGAAACATTTGCTATCTGTCTTTGTAGTCTGTGCTAGTTTATTTTTCTCATGTTCTATCTTATATTTCTTTGTAGCTCTTCTGTGGCTTTCTGTTGACCTTTAAAGTTTTCCCAGTTCTAGTTTCATGCTGGTTTTGGCCACTTTGTATGCCTTTCAATTTGATCACTTTCCTTAGATACCCATCGCAGAGAACACCTTTTCTTACAGTCCTTCTCTGGAATATACCTTTGCTGAGGACTTTGTAAAATGTCTTTGAAAATCCTCCACTGCTCATCAACTGTCCCACCATAAAATCTTTGTTTCCAGTCTACATTATCCAGGTTCTCCCTCATTCTATTGTAGTTCCCCATGTCCAAGCACAGGACCCAGGTATTAGATTTTATCTTCACACTCTCCATATGTATTAAATTCAACTATACAGTGATCACTTCTTCCAAGAGGATCCCTAACTCTGAGATCACTAATTATTCCTGTCTCATTGCAGAGGGCCAGATCTTGGATAGCTTGCTCCGTTGTAGATCCATTTCATACTCTTCAAGTAAAATATCACAGATAAATTTAATGAACTCCTCAAAGCTATCCTGACTGAGCTGGTTTGACCAATTTACATGTAGATTAAAATCACCCATGATAATAACCGTACCATTTTTACAGGCATTAGTTATTTCTTTGTTTATTGCCCATCCCAATGTGATGTTATTATTTGGTGGCCTGCACACTACACCTATCAGTGACTTTCTTGGTAGAATTTTGAATGCATCATTCCTGTTTTCCTAATGTACGGCAAAAACAACAACTACTTGCATTGTATGGAATCTTTCACAATGGCAAATCTCCTAAGGTGCTTCATGGATGATCAAAACATTGATTAAAGAGAATGATTAAAAAAAATCTTAAAGGAGGACAGAAAAGATTAGGGAGGCTATTTGACAGATTGCTGCTCTTGACAGCTCCAATTGGAGTGATGCAGGTGGGGTGGGTTGGAAAGGGAACATGCAAAGGGGAAATGGAGGAGTGCAGGCAGTGTATAAGGTCTTAAGGACAGAGGAGGTTCCAGACTGAGTCTGAGTCTGTCTGTCATAGAGAGTATGGCTGCCTCATGGAGTTTGAATCACTGCAATGGGTTCATGCAAGTCATATTAGTCAAGGATAGTATAACGGTGGCTGAGAGTACTTTTGATGAGGACTCGCCTCCTGAGGAAGTGTGGGCTGAGGTTAGAATCAGGAGAGGAGAGGACACACTGCTTGGAGTTTTTTTATAGGCCTCCACAGAGTTCCAGGGAAGTGGAAGAGAGGATTAGCAAAATTATTCTGGGTAAGAGCAAAAGTACCAGGGTGGGCATTATGGGGGACTTCAGCTTCCCCAACATTGACTGGGAATGCTATAACTCTAGTACGTTGGATGATCAATTTTTGTCCAGTGTGTACAGGAGGGTTTCCTGATACAGTATGTCGAAGGGCCAACAACAGGGGAGGCCATATTGGATCTGGTGCTTGGTAATGAACCAGACCAGATGTTTGATTTAGTTTTAGGTGAGCACTTTGGAGCGAGTGACCATAATTCAGATACGTTTAGTTTAGCGATGGAAAGGGACAGGTGCATGCCACAGGCAAGAGTTATCAATGGGGCAAGGACAATTAAAGCAATTAGGCAGGAATTAGGATGCATAGAATGGGGTAGCAAAATGCAGGGGATGGAGACAATGAAAATGTGGAGCTGGTTTAAGGAACAGATATTGCATGTCCTTGACAGGTATGTCTCTGTCAGGCAGGGAGGAAGTGATAAGATAAGGGAACCGTAGTTTACTACAGAAATTGCATCTCTTGTGAAGAAGAAGAAGGAGGCTTATGTGTTGATGAGGCAAGATGATTCAGATGAGGAGATGGAGAGTTACAGATCAGCTAGGAAGGATTTAAAGAGAGAGTTATGAAGAGCAAAGAGAGGACACGAGCAGTCTTTAGCAAATAGAATAAAGTAGAACCCTAAAGCTTTCTATAGGTATGTGAGGAATAAAATGATGATTAGGGTAGGAATCGGTCCAATCAAAGACAGAAGTGGGAAGTTGAGTGTGTACCCTGTGGAGATTGGAGAGGTGCTAACGAACATTTCTCATTGGTTTTCACTCAGGAAAAGGAGACTATTGTAGAGGAGAAGAATGTGGTACGAGATTTAAGACTAGAAAGGATCGAGATTAGTTAGAAACAGGTGTTATCAATCCTAGGAGGAGTGAAAGTAGACAAGTCCCCTAGGCCGGATGGGACTTATTCGAGGATTCACTGGGAAGATAGATCAGAGCATTTGGCTTTGATATTTGAGTCGTCATTGTCTACAGATTTGGTACCAGAGGACTGGAGAATTCCAAATGTTGTGCCTTTGTTCAAGAAGGGCAGTAGAGATTACTCAGATAATTATACACCAGTGAGTCTGACTTCTGTTGTAGGAAGGGTTTTGGAAAGGATTATAAGAGATAAGATTTATAATCATCTTGCAAACAACAATTTAGTTTCAGATAATCAACATGGTTTCATCATGGGCAGTTCGTGTCTTGTGAACCTCAGAGTTTTTTGAGAAGGTGACCAAGCATGTAGATGAGGGTAGGGCAATTGACGTGGTATACATGGACTTCAGTAAAGTCTTTGATAAGGTTCCACATGGTAGGCTGTTGGAGAAAATGCAGAGGCATGGAATTGAGGGTGATTTAGCAGTGTGGATTAGAACCTGGCTTTCTAAAGGAAGGCAGCGAGTGGTGGTTGATGGAAAATATTCAACCTGGAGTCCAGTTACTAGTGGTGTGCCATAAAGATCTGTTTTGGGACCACAGCTGTTTGTCATTTTTTAGAAATGACTTAGATGCAGGCATAGGTGGATGGATTAGTAAATTTGCTGATGACACTAAAGTCGGTGGAGTAGTGGACAGTGCAGAAGAGTGTTACAGGTTGCAGGGGGAAATGGAAAAACTGCAGACTTGGGCTGAGAGGTGGCAAATGGAGTTCAATGCAGCTAAATATGAGGTGATGCACTTTGAGAAGAATAACCGGAAGGCAGAGTACTGGGTCAATGGAAAGATTCTTTGTAGTGTGGACGTGCAGAGGGATGTTGGAGTCCATGTACATGGATCTCTGAAAGTTGCCACCCAGGTGGATAGTACTGTTAAGACGGCATACGGTGTGTTAAGTTTTATTCATAGAGTAATTGAGTTCCAGAGCCGCAATATCATGCTGCAAATATACAAAATGCTGGTGCGGCCATACTTGGAATATTGTGTGCAGTTCTGGTGCCCATATTTCGGGAAGGACGTGGAGGAATTGGAAAAGGTGTAGAGGAGATTAACCAGGATGTTGTCTAGTCTGGAGGGAAGGTCTTATGAGGAAAGGCTGAGAGACTTGAACCTATTCTCCTTGGCAAGAAGAAGGCTAAGAGGGGATTTGATAGAGACATACAAGATGATCAGAGGCTTAGATAGGGTAGACAGTGGAAGTCTTTTTCTAGGATGATTATGTCAGTGTGCACGAGGGGGCATAAGAGCAAATGAGGAGTGATAGATTTAAGACAGATGTCAGAGGCAGGTTCTTTACTCAGAGAGTGGTAAGGGTGTGGAATGTACTACCTGCTAATGTAGACAACTCAGCCACATCAGGAAGATTTAAACAATCCTTAGATAAGCACATGGGTGATTTTAGAATAGTATACGGGCACGAGCTGAGAACAGTTCACAGGTTGGCGCAACATCAAGGACCGAAGGGCCTGCTCTACGCTATATTGTTCTATGACTATTGTGCTACAAGAGATTTCTGCTGTCCTAAACAGAGTGACGGATCTTGTATTGTGGGCTTACTAAATGTCACTGTTCTCTACCAAACATGTACAAGGTAGAGCTAGGGCAATAATAAGATGCTGCAACAGGAGGGGAACAGGTAACTCCATAGAAAACCCTGCTCCTTCTCATCTATTTTCACCTCCAAAACTGAGGGTGTTGCAGAAAAGCACCTCCATATCCCACCACAACATTTTACCCCACGATCGTGGTATCTGGCTGTGCACTAAGGAGTGGAACAGTCTGCACTGGGACCCACTGGGGTTCTGAAACACTTGGTAAAGATTAAAATCATCTCGCATTGAGAGCCCTACGACATTGTGTGCATTTTCTATTGTTTTTAATTTGTTCCTGACTTCCCTTGTTTTTCCAAATGAACCTGTTCAAAGTTGTTATTACACACACCTGCACAAACTGTAAATTGAACTCAGGTCTCTAAGTCCAAGATTCGGGATATTTTCACATCACAAGGCATCAGTTCTCACTTCCCTTGTCCTTCAGCTTGCTGAGTTCCGCCTGAATCAACTCTGCAATTGGGAGGAAGGGGCGGAACTGGAGGACCGAACAGAGGCCGGTCCGCCAATCAGAGTGAGTGAGGGGCGGGGCCAATGCATTCTCGGGGAATGATTGGTCAGAAAGCAACCTGTTTTGCACGGTTGTGATCATTCTCACTCCATAGTGGAGCATTAAATCTCTCTCATAAATCAATGTGAGAGTTTAAGAAGTAGTTGAAATGTAAGTCTGATAACGTACATATTTCCAATCGATTTACACAACTAGAGTAAGAAACTTATTATCAAACTCCCAGAACAATTGATAATTTACAAACCTGGCCAGTATGGTTAAGGTAAACCGAACAATCTACTTGCATGCTAGACATCTCAATGTCTCTATCTCGACAGAAAAATTATTAATGATGTATATTTCACCCATGATTCCGTGCAGATATGAATATTCTCTATAAACACCGATAATGTCAGACGCACGCGCAGTTCGGTTTCTATGTGGAGCATGCGCAGTGTCACATTGATCAGGACACGGACACGGAGCTGCTTTCTCCGGCAGCGGCTGCGATCGGCTTCAGAGAGCGGCGCTCAGAGCCGGGGTGTGGGAGCCTCGCTGGGAGAAAGGAGCGGAGAGAATTCACAAGTCCCCGATAATGGTTAAAAAAAAACAAAAAAAGCCCCTCCAGGCCCGGGGAAGGAGGTGGCGGTCTCTGATCAGGGAAGGGGCCCAGGGTCACGGCCGCCATTTGTTTGAGGGAAGAGGGAGCGCGGGACTCAGGGCCGCCATGTTGAGAAGGTCAAAGTGCAGGAGGGCGGGGCTCTCGGGGTCTGTAGAACAATCAGAGGAAAGGGAAGCCCCATTGTTACTGATGAATTCCATGAACACAGCGTCACTGGGCGGTCCCGCAGGAATCTCCTCTCTCAGTCCCTGCTGTGATGTTTCACCCCAATCACAACCAGCAGCTCTCCTCCTCTCTCAGCTCCCCTTCTGTCCTTCCTGCAGCATCTGTCCCCTGGGGCATTGAGCTGCCTGTCCTGTCCCTCCCTCAGCTGTTGTTCTGTAATACCTGTGAGATCCCAGTCCCATCTTAGATTACTTCACTAAAGACATCAATGCACCCGATGGATTTTTCTTAACATCAGCAATTGATTAATACTCACTTACATGTTTTAAATTATATCTTTTTTGAAGTATTTGATTCACATTCAATCATTTGTAATAGCAGAATTTGAACTTGTGTCCAGAGAATATTTGCTGAGTTTCTGGATAAATTACCTCACAATAATGCCACTAGGCTCTCGCTTTGCCTGCTCACAGGTTGAGCATCCCAGTGCAACAAGAATCAAAACCATTTCTTACTGCACAATTATTTGATCCTGAACTCTGGTGATATCACTCAGTATCTCTCCATGTGGGATGCCTCACCGTGTGGGTCTAATTGCTGCCTCTATCAACGTCTCTTACTCTTGCAGCTACTCCATATCCTGAGCCAACAGAATTCTCCACTCCAGAGAGATGAGGCAGCACAGGCCCGGAATGGAGACTGGGATTTTCCAGATCTCTGTGGGCTCAGTGCCATTCTACATGTGTAACCCTCACAGCATCAGTCTAATTTCCCATTCTGCTTATTTCTGTGTCTTCTGCAGGTACTCAGGGAGTTCGTGACTCAAGAGACTTGCCAACTGCTGTTTGAAAAATGGCTAGTCAGTCAGAAAGACAAAGTCAGGGAGGTCGGGAGCCTTCAATAAATCCTGTCACCAGGTAAGATCATTCACAGTGCACAGAGCAGAGAGCAATGAGAGGCTCCAAACATCAACTAACAGGACATGACATAGATATAGTGCTGGAGGGGAAGGACAGTATAGACACACCCCAGGCTCAAGCACCAGCTTTACTTTAAGTTTTGTTGTACTGGGACAGTATAGGGAGTTCCCATTTTTCAATCCAGGCGTGTACTGTCTTGGTGAGCATCAGGACAACAGAGGGCAAAGCAGACCTGCAATGAGATGTTAGTAATACTGCCTGGGATCTTTCTGTTCCCTATTCCTTCTCCAAAACTGTATCTATGGCTTGTCTTGTGGACCAGTGTCTTCAATCATTCTAACTCCTATAACAGTTCCTATCTCTGTCATCTCCTCCCCTCTCACCAATTACTTGACATATTTGAAACCTCCAGTCCAGATGACCATCCATAACGCTGGAACTTGCTTCAGTCTCTTCAACATTCCTTGTCTCGATAGTCTCCTCCTCCAATAACTGGAGACATCGGGTCTGTTTCTGTGCGGCATGACCTTTCGGCCGAGGTTTCTGAAATGGAATGAGTTGCCTTTGCCTGTGTTTGGCCCATAATCCCTTCTCCTTCAAACCTTCCCCTCTCCATGTACCTGCCCCAGTGTCTTTTCCATGTTGTAATTGTACTTGTTTCTACCATTTCCTCTGGCAGTCCATTCCGTCTATGCACCATCCTCTGTGAGAAATGTTGCCTCTCAACTCCCTCTTTAAATCCTTGCTCTCTCACCTCACGTTTATGCCTCCAGCTTTGGACTCACCTACCCTTGGCAGTTCTCCTTACATAGGCTCTACATTGTTTCACAAACCTTTATAAGGTCACCCCGTGGCTTCCTCTGCCTGGGGGGAATATTGACGACAATGTTACAAATATCTCCAACTCATGTACTCAATGCTCTGGCCACTGATGACAAGTGTGCCAAATGCTGCTTTCACCACCCTGTCCACCTGTGATGCCACTTCCAAGGAACAAAGTAACTGCACCCCTTTGGTCTCTCTCTGTTCGACAACACTGCCCAGGGCCCTACCATTAACTGTGTTAGTCCTTCCTGGTTTGTCTGAACTAAATTCAATAACCGAATTAAACTCTATCTTTCATTCCTTAACCCTCTGGCCCAGTTGATTACCATCCCCTTCGTTAACTATATTCTATGCCCGCTCTTCCACTAATCTTGGTATCAACAAACATAATAACAGGAACTCCTATATTTTCACTCAAAACTTTTATGTAAATGATGTACAACTGTGGTCCCAGCACCAATCCTTACAGCACACTGCTGGTCAGAGGCCTCCAGTCTGAACAACAACCCTCACCCACCACCCTCTGTGTCCCACTGTCATCCCATTGTGTATCCAGTTGGCTAGCTCTCCCTGATCCCTTGTGATCTACACTTACTGACCAATGTATCATGCTACACCCTGACCAAGGGTTTGCTGAAACCAGAAACAATGTCTACTGCTCTGTCTTCATCTATCTTCTTGGTCACATCTTGAGCAAACTCCAGTCAAGTTTGTGAGACATGTTTTCCCACGCACAAAGCCATGCTGGCTGTTCGTAATCAATCCACATCTTTCCAAATGCATGTAAGTCCTACTTGTCAGAATCACATCCAACAACTGACCCACCCTGATGTCTGGTCATCAGTCTGTAGTTTCCTGGCTTCCTCTTGCAGCCTTTCTTAATTAATGACACAACATTATAATAAGAGTCATACCGTACTGTTTGGTTAACAATAACAATACTCTAAGACTGATCTCATACCATCTGCCTGTTGCTGGATCATGTCCCTTCAAACCTATCCTATTCCTGTACTAATCCAAATGTCTTTAAACATTGTAATTGTCCCCACATTGACCCTTTCCTTGGGAAGTTAATTCCACACGCATCCCACCCTCTGTGTGACAATGTGTCCCCATGTGTTTTTTTTAAATATCTCTCCTCTAAACTTAAGAATAGAACATGTACCTATCCAAATGCCGCTTAAAGGTCGCCAATGATTCTGACTCTACCACTCCCACGGGCAGCGCATTCCATGCCCCCACCACTCTCTGGGTAAAGAACCCACCCCTGACATCTCCCTTATACCTTCCACCCTTCACCTTAAATTTATGTCCCCTTGTAACAGTCTGAATGTAGTGCTTTGTCTTGAAACTCCCCTGACCATGGGATAAGACAACTCCCATTAACTCTATCTATCCCCCTCATTATTTTATAAACTTCTATGAGGTCATCTGTCAATATTCAGATTTCAATGAAAAAATACCAACCTATCCAGCCTTTCTTTATAACTGAAACCTTCCATAACCAGCCACATCCCAGTAAATCTCATCTGAACCCTCTGCAGCTTAATAATATCCTTCCTATAATTGGGTGATCCGAACTGGACATAGTATTCCAGAAGTGGACTCACCAATGCCCTGTATAAAGTCAATACGACTTCCCAACTCCTGTATCCAAAAGATTGAGCAATGATAGCAAGTGTGGCAAACAAGTTTTTTTTTACCATCCTGTCTCTCTGAGTTGCAAACATCAATCAATTATGTACCTGAACCCTGAGTTCTACAACACTCCCGAAGGACCTACCATTAATTGTATAAGCCCTGCCCGTGTCTGTTGTACCAAATGCATTCCCTCACATTTATTCAGACTGAACTCCATCTACAGTTTTTCAGCCATTCACACATTTCATCAGCATCCCTTTGTAATCTCAGAAAACCTTCTTCACTGTCCACAATGCCACCCTCCGGTCTATCACCCTATCACATGCAGCTCTCTATGGTCCAAATATCTCTGCTAGGGGCCCTACAAATTCCTCACCAGCTTCCCACAATGTCCTGAGATACATTTGATCAGGTTCTTGGGATTTATCTACCTTTGTGTTTTAAAACCTCCAGCACCTCCTCTTGTATAATGTGGAATCATTTCAAGACATTGAGCCATTGAGGTGTATAGCACAGAAACAGATCCTTCGGACCAACTCCTGCATGACGTTTCTAGTCACATTTGCCAGAATTTTTCCAATATCCCTCTAAACCCTTCCTATTCATACACACATCCACATGCCTTTTAAATGTATTTCTATCATCCTCCGCTATTTCCTCTGGCAGCTTATTCCATACACTCTGCAGGAACCAATTGTCCTTTAGGTCCCTTTAAAAAGTTCCTCTCGCAGTTTAAAGCTATGTCCTGTCGGTTGTGAAACCCTCAGCCTGGGGAAAAGACCTTGTCTATTGACCTGATCAATGATCATTATGATTTTAAACACCTTTATCAGTTAATTTCTCAGCTTCCTATATTCAGCATTTCCCTGTAGCGCAAACCTACCAACTGTGGCAACGTTTTTTCTGAACCCTTTCATGTTGCACAACATGGCATTGAGACCAGAATTGCACACAGTATTCCAATAGTAATTGGGTCAAACACTGTTTAGCTCCCTGAGCTCCCCAGTATTTATCCACAGTAAGTTCCAAAGTGAAATATTTGTTTGGCATCCTGTAATTTCACACATCGTTGGCTTCATTGATCATTAAGGATACTGGTTTTGTCCCTTGCTCTTCTTTTGCTCTTAATACACTTGTAGAATCTCTTTCAGTTCTCTTTAACTTTCTCTGCCAAAGCTATCTCATGTCCCTTTTTTGCATTCCTGATTTCCATCCTAAGTGTATTTCTACAGCCCCGATGCTCCTGAGGGGATTCCCTTGAGCCAGCCAGTTATATCTGACATGTGCCCCTTTTTTTCTTCTCCAGAGCCTCGAAACTCAGCCAATGTTTCCTAATTCTGTCAGCATTGAGCTGCACACTAACAGGAACATGCTGGCGCTGAATGCTCCTTTTATCTCGGTTTTAAGATATTCCTCCTTGCCAGACTTCCCTTTACCTGCAAATAGCCTCCCCATATCTACTTTAAAAATTCCTGTCTAATACTATCTTGCTCCATTGTATAACTTGAACTTGTGAACCAGGCCTGTCCTTTTCCATCGCTATTTTCAAACTAATAAAATTATGCTGACTTTTCAAAGTGCTCCCCCACTAACACCTCAGTTCTGTTCCTGACCTTGTTTCCCAAGGGGAGGTCAGGTTTAGCCCCATTCTCCAATTGGGCTATTTACATAATGACTGGGAGTTTCTGGAACACACTTAACAAATTCCTTCCATCCAAATGCTTAACTCCGTAGCAGTCCCAGTCCAAGTTTGGAAAGGTTAAGATCCCCTACGCTTACAACCCAATTATTCTAACAGATATCTGAGATCTCCTGACACATTTGCTCGTTCATCTCCCATTGCCTATCACTGTATTACGACTGTAGCAAACTGATGACCAATTTCTATTTCTCAGTTCCACCAATATCGCTTAACTGGGCGATCCTGCATGGATACTCCCTCTAGGTACTGCTGGGAGTTTTCCCCCCAATCAAAACCACCAGCTCTCCTCCTGTTTTGCCTCCTGTTCTATCCTTCCTGTAGCATCTGTCCCCTGGAACATTGAGCTGTTGGTCCTGTCGCTCCCTCAGCTGTTTCTGTAACACCTCTGGTATCCCAGTCCCATGTTCCCATCCATGCTCTGGGTTCATCTGCATTACCTGTCGGGCCATTTGCATTGAAATAAATGCAGTTTAATCCACCAGTTTTCCCTCACTGTCTGCTATGTTCTTGCCTGCCTTGTCTATTTATATTGCTCTCTTGAACATCTTTAGCAGCCTCAAATTTCTTTCTGACCTTACAACTGTTATGGGTCCCACATCCCTGCCAGACGAGTTTAAAAAATCCCAACAGCTCCAGCAACTCTCCCCACCAGGATATGGGTCCCCCTCCTGCTCCCAGCTCAGGTGTCTTCCCAACCCTGTCTGCTTGTGCTGACACCTTCAGACAATCAGATATCCAGGGACTTGTCCACCAATGTCCCTGTGTTCCTCTGTATCCAGGAGGATCTACCATTCATGATGGATATCGTTCGCTTATGAGACTTCCCACAGTGCATTACCTCACAGTGATCAGAAGTAAACTCCATCTGCCATTACTCTGCTCAGTTCATCATCTGATCAATATCAGACGACAGCCTGAGACCATGCTCCTCACTGTGGACAACACCCTCACCTTTCATGTCATCTGCAAACCTACTGATGACACCTTCTGCTTTCACATGCGAGATATCAATGTACATAATAACCAGCAATGGTTCCTGTACAGATCCCTGTGGTACACCCTCTGGGCAAAGGCTTCCAATCGTGAAAGACACCCTCCACCAATTGTGGATCCAATTTGCCAACTTGCCTTGGATCCCATGGGCTCTTCCCTTTGGGACCAGCCTTCCATGTGGGACCTTGTCAAAGACCTTAGTAAACTCCATGTAAACCACATCATCTGCACTGCCCTCATCAATATCAGAGGACAATCCTCCACCAAATACATACAGATTATCCCTAATGTATTCCTGTCCTTTCGAATATTGATTCATTGTGTCCCTCGGAATTGTTTCCAATAATTTCCCTCCCCCTGCTGACAGACTACCTGCTCTGTAATTATCTATTGCTGCTGTTCTTGAACAAAGGAACCACATTAGCGACCCTCCAGTCATTCAGCACTTCACCTGTGGCCAGCAAAGTATTATATACATCCACCAGGGCCCCAGCAATCTGCTCCCTTAGCTCCCGTAGCAGTCTGGGATATATTTTATTGTTACTGGGAATTTCTCCACCTTTTTGCCTGTGAATACATTTAATGCCTCCTTCTCATTGATCTTAATATGTTCCAGAACCTCACCATCCCAACTGAAATCCCCAGTTACAATGCCTTGCTCCTGTGTGAATACAGATGGGAAGTATTCATTGAAGACCTCACCTACTTCCTCTGGCTCCATGCATTGATTGTCCCTTTGGTTTCTAACAGGCCCCACTGCTTAGTTGGGGATCCTCTTACTCTAACTTTACTTATTAAATATCTTTGTGTCTTATCCTGAACATTATCTGCTAAGGATAATTTGTGACCATTGTTTGCCCATTGATTTTTCAGGAGAGATGCAACAGCACAGGCCAGGGGTGGAGACTGGGATTTTCCAGATCCCTGTGGGACTCAGTGCCATTCTACATGTGTAACCTTCACTACATCAGTGTAACTTTCCGTTCTGTCTGTTTGTCTGTCTCCTGTAGGTACTCAGGAAGTTCCTGACTCAATAGACTTCACAGCTACTGGGTGTCTCGTCCATCACCACATTGAAGATGGTTGGTCAGCCACAGAGACAAAGGGCAGGGAGATCCAGAGCCTTCAATAAATCCTGCAGTGAGGTAAGATCACTCACAGTGCACAGAGCAGACAGCAATGGGAGGGCTCTAAACATCAGATAACAAGACATGACACAGATACAGTGCTGGAGGGGGAGCACAGTAGAGACACACCTCTAGCTCAATCACCACCTCTACTTTAACTTACGTTGCACTGAGACAGCATAGAGAGTTCACAGTTATCAATCCAGTCCTGTGCTGTCTTAGTGAGCATCTGTACAACAGAGGGGAAAACAGGCCTCCCACGAGAGGGTGGGAATGCTGCCTGGGATCTTTCTGTTCTGTGTTCTCTCTCCAACACTGTACCTATGGTATGTCTTGTGGATCAGTGTCTTCAATAATTTTTAACTCCTACAATATTCCCTATCTCTGTAATCTCCTTCTTTCCATATAGGCCTCCGCATATTTGAAACGTTCCGCATTCCAGGCTACCATCCCTATGGCTATAACTTGCTTCAATGTCTACAACGTGCCTTATCTCAGTATTCTCCTCCTCTTTAACTGGGTACAGGGTCATGCAGCAGGAAAACAGAACCTTCAGTCCAAGTCATCAATTCTGACCATTTTTCCAAAACTGAACGAGTTGCATTTGCCTGTGTTTGGCCCATATCCCTTCAGACCTTCTCCTCTCCATGTACCTGCCTAAATATTGTTTCCATGTTGCAATTGTTTTTGTTTTTCCCCATGGGCCCCTGGCAGTCCGTTCTGTCTGTGCACCATCCTCTGTGTATATTGTTGCCTCTCAGCTCCCTCTTTAAATCTTTGCTCTCTCACCTCACGTTTATACCGTCTAGTTTTGGACTCACTTACCCTTGGCTATTCACCATTCTTATTCCCTGCATGGTTTTAAAAACTTTTGAGTCTTCCCTTATAAGCCTCCTCTGTCCAAGGGAAATATTGAAGATAATGTTACAAATATCTCCAACTCATGTATCAAAGCGCTGGACAATGATGACAAGTGTGCCAAATGCTGCTTTCCCCACCCTGCCCACCTGTGAAGCCACTTCCAAAGAACAATGTAACTGCACCCCTTGGTCTCTCACTGTTCGATAACACTACCCAGGGCTGTACCAATAACTGTGTTAGTCCAAAACTCAATACCTGAATTAAAATCCATCTTTCATGCCTTGGTTCACTGGCCCAGTTGGTCGAGATCCCCTTTGATAACTCTATTCAATGCCCACTACGCCATTAACTTGATCATCCACAAAATTACTAACGATGACTCCGATGTTCTCAAACAAATCGATTGTCGATGATGCACATCAGTGGACCCAGGATCAATCCTTGTAGCACACCGCTGGTCACAGGCCTCCAGTCTGAACAACAACTCTCTCCCACCACCCTCTGTCTCCTACTGTCAGGCCAATTTTGTATCCAGTTGGCTAACTCCTCCTGATCACATGTGATCTAATCTTACAAACCAGTATATCATGCTAAATCCTGTCAAAGGTCCTGCTGACGTTAGTGTAGACAATGTACAGTCACCACTTCAACAAATACAATCCCGTTAGTGAGACCTGACTTTGTACGCACAAAGCCGTGCTGACTATCTCTCATCAATCCTTGCCTTTCCAAATACATGTAACTCCTGTCTGGCAGAATCATTTCGACAACTTACCCACCACTGACATTGGGCTACTTGGTCTTTAGTTCGCTGGGTTTCCATCGCTGTCTTTCTTAAATAATGGATCAAAACCATATTATTGTCAGAGCTGGACAGCATGGAAACTGACTCTTCAGTTGGTACCAACCATCATCTCAAACTAAACTCATCCCAGCTGCCTGTTGCTGGCCCATATCCCTCCAACCCTTTCCTATCCATGTACTTAACTAAATGTCTTTTAAACATTGTAATTGTACCAACATCCACCTCAGGAAGTTCATTCTCCACCCAAACCACCCTCTGTGGAACAGTTTGCCCCTTATATTCTTTTTTTAACATCTCTCTCTTCTACCCTTAAAAATGTGGCCCGTCCACTTGCGACTCCCTCATCCGAAGGAAAAGGCAATGACCATTAACTCTATCTATATTCCTACTTTTTTTCTTAAACTTCTATAAGGTCACCTCTCAACCTCCAGGCTCCGCTGAAAAGAAAATCTGCATATCTTCCATTTTTCTGAACTCAAGCATTTCATACCCAGCAAGGTCTTGGTAAATTTCTTCTGAACACCCTTCAGGTTAATAATATTCTCCCTATAACTGGGTGACCAGAACTGGACAGGGTATTGAAGAAGAGTCCTCACCAATATCCGTACAATATCGTAATCACGTCCCAAGTCCTCCACTCAATGGACTGAGCAATAGTCAGGCATGCCAAGCACTGTCTTATCCATCCTGTGATGCAAACTTCAAGAATTAGGTACCTGAACCCGGAGGTCCCTCTGCTCTAAAACACTAACTGAGGCCCGAACAGTAATTGTATAAGCTCTACCCTTGCTTGTTTGACCAAGTGCATTACCTCACATTTAGTCAGATTAAATTCCATTCACAGGTTTTCTGCCCATTCAACCATTTCATCAAGATCTCTTTGTAACATTAGAAAACCTCCTTCGCTGTCCACTAAACCACCCTCCAGCCTTCCAGACCATCACACATGGCTGTCAATGGTACAAATACCCTTGCTAGTAGCTCCGCAGTTTGTTCCCTAGCATCCCACAATGTCCTGTGATACACTTAATCAGTTCCTGGGGCTTTCCATACCTTCATACTTTAAAACCACAAGCACCAGCTCTTCTATAACATGCACTCTTTTCAAGTCATAGAGATGTATAGCATGGAAACAGACTCTTCGGTCCAATTCATCCATGCTGACCAGAAGATTGAAATAAATCCATCCCATTTGTCCCATGTACCTCTGATCCCTTACTCATACATCCAACCAGATACCTTTTAAATGTTGTAATTGTATCAGTCTCCGTTACTTTCTCTCTCAACTCATTCAATACACACATCACCATGTGCATGAAAAGGCTGTCCCTTCGGTCCCTTTATAAACCTATACCCTCTCGATTTGGACTTCCCAATCCCTAGGGAAAAGACCTTGAATGTTTACCCAATCCATGCCCCTCATGTTTATATAAACCTCTTTAAGGTCTCTGATGCTCCAGGGAAAATAGCCCCAGCGTATTCAGCAACAACCCGGGCAACATCTTGGAAATCTTTTCTGAGCCCTTTCAAATTTCACAACATCCTTGCTATAGCAGGGAAACTGGAATTGCAGAGAACTCCAATTGTGGTGTAACGTATTACTCTTGTTCCCTGAGTTCCCCAGTCTTTGTCCACAGTAAGTTCTGGAGTGAAAAATTTGTTTAAGGTCTTAGCCATATCTACTCATGAAAGCCAACACACCATACGCCTTTTTAACTCCCTCTCAAATTGGGTGGTAACTTCAGGGACACAGGATCCCTCTGTTTGTGTACACTGCTAAGGTTCCTGCCTTTACCCATGTAAGGTTTTTCTGCAGAATCCTCCAATCTGAAACCACCCCAATCTTTGTAACTTCCGACAGTCCCCACAACACTCATAAACTGTGAAACCTCCTCAAGTCCCTATATTCCTAATGCCTGCAAAATACTCCAATCCCGATATCCCTCCTTAACTCTTGTAAATGCCACCGGCCTCCACTGCCCTTATGGGAAACATTGCAGAGGAGGGAAGAGTTGTAGAGACTGGGCCATGTTACAGAGGTAGGAAGGGCTGCAGAACCTGGAGGATGGTACTAATGTAGGAAGGGACGTGGATCCTTCAGGAGGTTAGAGGGACAGGGATTCATAGAGCCTGCAGGATGGGACCAAGAATGGGTTGTGGAACATGAAGGATGTTATGATTTGAACCACAGATCATTTTTGATTGAACCATTCAGCCATTCTTTGAGTCAAAGAGGTATACATCATGGAAACAGACCCTTCGGTCCAACCTGTCCATGCTGACTAGATATCCTAACATAACCTAGTCCTACCTACCAGCATCTGGCTCATATTCTTGCAAACCCTTCCTATTCATATACCCATCCAGATGTCTTTGTATCAGCCTCCACCACTTCCTCTGGCAGCTCATTCCATACACCTACCACCCTCTGCATTAAAAAAAAATGCCCCTTAAGTCTCTTTTATATCTTTCCCCTCTAACCATAAACCTATACCCTCCAATTCTGGACTCCCACACCTGAAGGTGAAGACTTTGTCTCTTTAGCCTCTCCATGCCCCTCATGATTTCAAACCCTCTGTCAGGTCACCCCTAATAATGTTATAACCTCTATAAGGTCACCCCTCAGCTTCGAAGCTCCGGGGAAAACAGTCCCAGTCTATTCAACCTCTCTCTAAAGCTCAAACCCTCCAGTCCTGGCAGCATCCTTGTAAATATTTTCTGAACCCTTTTAAGTTTCACAACATACTTCCGATAGGGAGGTGACCAGAATTGCACACACTATTCCAAAAGTAATCTAACCAATGTCCTGTACAACAATAACATGACCTGTCAACTCCTGTACTCAATACTCTGACCAATAAAAGAAAGTATACCAAATGCCTCCTTCACTATCCTACCTACCTGCGACTCTGCTTTCAAGGAGCAATGAACTGCACTCCAATATCTCTATGTTCAGCAAGTCAGACCTTACTATTAAGTGTATATGTCCAGCAAAAATATGCTTTCTCAAAATGCAGCAACTCGCATTTATCTGCATTAAACTCCATCTACCACTTCACAGCCATTTGGCCCACCTGATCAAGTTCCCATTGTAATTGGAAGTAACCTCTTTCGCTGGCCACTACACCTCCAATTTTATTGTCATCTGCAAACTTACTAACTATACCTCTTATGCTCACATCCAAATCATTTATCTAAGCAATACAAAATATTGGACCCAGCACCGACCCTTGTGGCACTCCACTTGTCACTGGCCTCCAGTTTGAAAACCAACCCTTCCCCACCACACTTTGTCTTCTACCTTTGAGACAGTTCTGCTCCAATTGGCTAGTTCTCCCTGTATTCCGTGAGATCTAACCTTGCTAACCAGTCTCCAATGGGGAACTTTGTTGAGCACCTGACTGAAGTCCATATAGATCACATCCACTGCTCTGCCCTCATCAATCCTCTATGTTACTTCTTCAAAAAACTCAATCAAGTTTGTGAGACATGCTTTCCCACTCTCAAAGCAATGTTGACTATCCCTAATCAGTCCTTGCATTTCCTTGACCCTGACTCCTGCATGTACATCCTGTCCCACACGATTCCCTCCAACACGTGCCCACCGATGTCAGGCTCACCAGTCTATAGTTCCCTGGCTTTTCTTTACTGCCTTCCTTAAGTAGTAGCAACACGATAGCCAACCTCCAGTCTTCTGGCTCTGATGTCCTGTTTCTAGAGATCTTTACCGGAATGGCTGTGCACAGCTACAGGTTCCCAGGCTGGGAGGTGTGAGTTCAGATGTGAATCTATTTGCCCATTCTCTCTGTGTGCCTGAGATTGACCTGGGGGTGCTCTGGTAGAAAGCACTCTCAATATATCCGGTAACATCCAGATCTACAGACTGACCACAGCTCACCTCATCAAAGCCTTTGTTTAGAATGGTCTTTATTTTAATATTTTTAAATGGCAGTTTTGTGAGATGAAGGAATTGAAGAGTTGTCATTTTTGAAAGAATGACACTTTCATCATTGACCCTGACCCATGCACCGGGGATTCGTGGATTCTGTTGTTCTCTGCAGATTATCACTCAGAGGATTGTATGACCAGGGAATCTGAGTGCAGATAGTCTTTGCTTGGTAGAGTGTCAGTTTCCCAGTTGATGTCAGCTCGGGCACAGTGTTTCTGGACAATGTGTAACTGTGTAAATACCTCACCGACAGGTTCAGGGGTGAGTGCACTGGGCCCTGAGCACCAGGAACTGGGAAACCTCATGCTGATTGTATGTGGCAAAAGTGAGACTTGCAGATGCTGCAGATCAGAGTCTCGATTACAGCGGTGCTGGAAAAGCACAGCAGGTCAGGCAGCATCCGAGGAGCAGGAAAATCGATGTTTTGCCCAATGTCGATGTTCCCGCTCCTCAGATGCTTCCTGACCTGCTGTGCTTTTCCAGCACCACTCTAACCTAGACTCTATTTGTATGTGGGGCTTAGTACCAGACAGGGTGAGAGCAGCTCCCTGAGTAAATGACAGGGTTGGGTTCCTCCTGCTGTGTTTGACCTTGTGCCATATCGTTATCACCCTCTCATGAGTGAGCGTGTCATGTTCTCCAGTCCTGACCGTGTCCACTCCCTGGAAACCCTTCCAGCTGTTGAACATCTCCCTTCTCTCTCATTCCCTCCAGCCCTTCCCACCTGGTCTTGGTCTTGTATCTCCTGCAATTCTAAATGACCAATGTTATCGCATTGCTTTCCTTTGAGCTGTGTGGGAACAAACCTGAAGTAGTTTTGGGCCATTCGAAGAAAAAGACAACTTCCCCTTCTCCACCTTCGTCATACAGAGTCTGCTTGTTTGTCTCTCTCTCATAAGTGGAAGGAACCATCCTTTCAGCATCCACCCTGTCCATTCCCCTGAGGATATGTACATTTTAATGAGGACATCTGTCCTCCCGGTGACCCACAGTGACACAGCACCGAAGTGATATATTTATGTTCCCCAATTTTCTGTAACTGCTTCCTTTTGTTTTATCCCTTCCTCATTCTGAAACCTCCCCAGTCTGGACAGTGCTCCAAACCACTAATTACTGAGAATGCCCCAACCTCCTACCTCTGTAAACTCCTCACACTCCTACAATCCTCCTTGTCTGTGAGAACCCCTCCAGCTTCTACAGTCCTTGCAAATTATTGCATCTCCAACTCTGTATGCTCCAGTCACTTCATTTCTCCATGCATCTGTTGTCCCCTCCAGCCCCTTCAAATCTGCCTATCTATCCAAGGTCCTGAAGTTCCACAAAACATCCCTCTACGTGGAACTTTCAGCAGAGACCACGAGCCTCCAGATCTCGGTAATCCCCTGCGGTTCTCTCTATCTCTGTTCCCAGCTTCAGTCCCGACAACCCTACTTCCATATAGAACATCATCAAGTCCCTACAATCCTCCGGAACTGTGTAATCCCCAAAAGGCCTTACAATTCTATCTCGATCACTAACTGCCTGCAGTGATTTGAAACTTCGGCAATTAGAGTCAGAGAATCATAGAGATGTACAGCATGGAAACAGACCTTTCAGTCCAACTTGTCCATGCCAATCCAGTCGCACCAATCAGCACCTGGCCCATCTCCCTCTAAACCCCTCCTGTTCATATACCCATCCAGATGCCTTTCAACTGTTGCAATTGTACCGCCTCCTCCACTTCCTCTGGCAGTTCATTCCAAACACGTAACACCCTCTGTGTGAAATATTTGCTCCTTAGCTCTCTTTTACATATTTCCCCTCTCAACCGAAACCTATGCCCTATAGTTCTGGACTCAACAACCCCAGGGAAAAGACTTTGTCTATTTATCCTATCCATGCCACTCATAATTTTGTGAACCTCTGTAATGTCTCCCCTCAGCTTCCGACGCTCGAGGGAATACAACCCCAGCCTGTACAGACTCTCCCTACAGCTCAAATCCTCCAACCTTGGCAACATCCTTGTAAATCATTTCTGAACCCTTCAAGTTTCACAACATCCTTCTGATAGGAAGGAGACCAAAATTGCACACAGTTTTCCAAACGTGACCTAACCAATGTCGCTCCCCCAAATATCTCCCCACCACACGACCTCCCACTCTTGTACTCAATACTCTGACCAATAAAGGAATGCATACCAAGTGCCTTCGTTGCTATCCTATCTACCTGTGACTCGACTTTCAAGGACCTCTGTACTTCATTTGAAAAATTGGAGAGACAAATGGAGTGGCCTGAGGTCTTGTGGGTGAAGCTAGTTCAGTCTAAGCTGCTAGGCAGAGCCAGTGAGGTATTTGCAGCGCTGTCTCCTGAGTGATCAAGAGATTATGCACATGTCAAACAGGCTATTGTAAGTGCTTATGGATTAGTACCAGAAGCGTAACGACAGCGGTTCAGAAACATAAAGAAAGAACCAGGACAGACTTATGTGGAGTTCTATACAATTAAACATAGTAATCTTTCTGCAACATCTCCAGTCTCCATGTGTCCGTCTGTCATGGTGAGCTGCTCCAATCCCCATAACCTTTCCTGCCTGTGTACACAATCAAGTTGATATAACCCTTCTGATTTCTGTCGTGACCTGCAGACCAATTTTTGTGAATTCTGCCGACCACTAATACTCTCCCTATCTATGTAAATGCCCCCAGCCACTACAATTCCCTGCACTGTGCAGCCCTCACCAGACCAGAAAGCCATCGCTCTCTGTGAAAGCTCCTTCAGGTCTATATCATCCACCTTGCTGAAACACACTCTCAGTATTGCAACCTCCATTATTTACTAATGTTGTTGAGCCTCTAAAACCATCCCTATCAGTTTAATCTACTCCACTGCGTACAACACTCCCAGTCCGTGTAATCTCTTCAATTCCTTCAGTTCCTATATACCTATGTATTGGTGTGACTGCTTTGTGGCCATTGTATCCTCATTTATATCTGCAAAAGGCTCTGCTCACTGCAGCACATCCTATGCTCTTAAGTGAATCTGGTCTCTCACCAGCCTCTCTATGACTCTCTCCTCCAGTCTCTACAAACTTCCCTATCCCTGTCGTATCTTGCAGCATGCACACCACTCTCTCTCTCTGACATACCTTCCAGTGCATAAAATCATCTCTCCTTCTAACTTTATCCAGTCTACAACTTCCTCCCTATCCATGCAACATTCTCCAGTCTATATCATCTTCCATGTGCTTGCAATATTTTCCAGTCCATACCCCCCTCCCTATCACTGTAATATTCTCATGTAGCGATCCACAACCCTACACACATCCCTGTCTCTGACGTCTAATCAAAGATGCTTTACTTCTCTACCTTGCTCCAAACAATAACATGTTTTCTCCTGCAGAGAACATGAACAGGCAGAGAATAGAGGGAAATCGCCCATGTGCAGGCAGATGGGATTAGTTTAGAATAGCATCATGGTCAGCACAGCCGTGGTGGGCCGAAGGGCCGATTACTCTGCTGTACTGATCTATTTTCTAACTTAACGGCATCTACCCTGTCAAAGCCAATCAGAATCCTGGATGTTTCTTTCGATTTCTCTCCCATTCATCAAACCCCAATGGGTTCCAGGTCAATCTACTCCACCTCTGATCATTGGAAAATCCAGCCATCTCCAGGATCAGCCGAGTGAACCTTCCCTGGCCTGCCTCCAATACAAGAATGTCTTTCCTTAGGGCACACATAGTGTTCATTATAATCTAGGTGTGGTCTGACTTGTACCTTACATTGTTTTAGCAAAACCTCCCTATATTTAGACTCCATTCCCTCTGTAATAAATGGCAGCATTTGATTTGCCTTCTTTATTCCCTGCTGACCCTGTAAGCTCCCTTTTTCAGATTGATAAACAAGAACTCCCTTAACCCTTTCTGCTGTCAGTCTGAAACCAAACAGTGTTACCCTGACAGTAAGTCGGGAACGTGCTGGAATGTGTTATAAAGGAGATGACAATAAATGATAATTGCATGCTTAAAAACAATGGGAGACGCATGATTTTATAAAAGGGGAGTATTTTTAAATCTGTTGGATTCTATATTTTGGTGTGACCATAAATGCAGAATAGATAAGGGTGAGGGAGGCTAGTTGTGGTAGAGGGATATTTGAAATTTCAGAAGCATTTTGCCAAGTTTCAACAAGGGCTAAAAATGAGCTCGGGAGGGAATAGGGCCCCCGAAAGGTCAATGAGGCTGTCTGTGTGGAATCACTGCTGATGGGGGAGATACTGAACAAATATTTTGTGTGAGGATTTACTGTGGAGAAAGACATGGAAGCTCGGGAACTTTGGAAAATACATAGTGATGTCTTGTAAAGAATGCACATTGGAGAACAGGAGGTGCTGGATGTCTTAAAATGCAAAAAGTTAGATAAAACCTTGGGACACGATCAGATGTATCCCAGCACCTTGTGAGAAGGGAGGGAGGAAATTGCAGGGCCCCACCCAGAGATATTTGTATCATCGACAGCTACTACGGACCAGTGAGACGGATGGCAGGGGTGGTAAGTTGTTGGAGGAGATTCTGAGAGAAACGATCATCATGCATTTGGAAAGGCAAGGACAGATCAATGACAGTCAGTATGGCTTTGTGCACGGGAAATTATGCTTCAAACGTGAGTGTGGAGGTAGACAAGTGAGAGATCAAAGCAGTGCAGGACATGATGTCTCCATGGACCTTAGCAAGGCCTTTGACAAGGGTCTGCATGGCAGACTGTTTAGTAAGTTTAGATCACACATAACCAGGGAGTGCTCACCAACTGGATACAAAACAGGATTGACGGTAGGAGACAGAGCGTGTTCACAGAGGGTTGCTGTTCAAACTGCAGGCCTGTGACCAACGGTGTGCCATGGGGTTCGGTGCTGGGTCACTGTTGTGCATCATTTATATAAACAGTTTGCATGATAATACAGGAATCATGGTTAGCAAGTTTGTGAGTGAGAATGAAATTGGTGATAAAGGGGACAGTGAAGAGGGTTATCGAAGAGTACTGCTGGGCCAGTGAGGTTAGGAAGAACAGATGAAGAAATTCAAGATGTTATATTGTGGTAAAGCAGACCAGGCTGGACTTGTACAGTTAATGTTCGGGTCCTGGGTGCTGGTGTCAATCAGTGACACGGGGATGCAGGTACAGTTTTTTGAAAGTAGCATCACGGGTAGACAGGCTGGTGAAGCAGGCATTTGGGATGGTTACCCTTCATTGGACAGAGCATTGAGAGTAGGAGTTGGGACGTCATGGTGTATTTGTACAGAATATTAGTGAGGCCACTGTATAAGCATTGTTAATTACCTGGAAAAAATCAACTTGTTCACGTATGTCCATCAGGGAGGGACATGTGGCATTCTTACCTGGTCTGGCTCATATGTGACTCCAATCCCACAGCAATATGACTGACTCTGAGCTGCTTCTGGGCAATTAGCAGTGGGGTAATGTATACTGGTCTACACGGTGACATCCTCAGGCCGCGAATGAATCAATGAAAATACAGATGTACATCCCTACCTCAGCAAACAGCTCTAGCTGCAGCAATTTGTACTGGCTTTGTAACATTGTTCAGGCCTTTGCCCCTCGCTGTAACACTCTCACCACCTCCAGCACCTTCAATTCTCCTTGTTCCTATCATCTGACAATGTTTCCGCTTCCTACTGAAATCCTCCTGCTAGGAGACACCCCAGAGATCTCTTTAACAAATACGTCCGCACTTCTAAATGTTGGGTTCTTCAGATTTGATAGTTTTTTTCATCTCTTAATCAAATCTGATAAGTCCAGGACCAAGATTGTCCAAAGTCGGGGAGGAATATTTGGAAGGTATCGAGCACCTCGAGACTTTCTGTGGGGAAAATGGGAATCCAGGAGAAAACAGCATAAGGAGCGCATGACCACACCAACGCCCCACCCACCTCCTTCCCATGGCCACCTTCTGCCCCAAGTGTAACAGAGTCTGTGGAAGGCCACATCGGTCTGTACAGCCAACTCCAGACCCCCCCCACCCCCACCATCGAGAGTGGGAGAGTCAGCCTTGTCTGTGAGCCACCGCGAAAGAGATGATGAGATAGGAAGGTTGAATCCCCTCACAATTATCCCAGTAACTTTGTTACAAATTCAAACAATTCTCTGTTAATGCAATGTCCAATAATGTGATATCACTCAGTATCTCTCCATGTGGTATCCCTCGCTGTGTCGGTCTATTTGCTGCCTCTGTCAGCATTTCTCCCACTAACAGATGGTCTGAGATCCTGAGTCAACAGAATTGTTCACTCCAGAGAGACGCAGCAGCACAGACAAGGGATGGAGACGGGGGTTTCCGAGATCTCTGCTGGACTTGGTGCCACTCTGCATGAGGTTTCCTCATTGCATCAGTCTAATTTTCCATTCTGTCTATTTCTGTCTCATGCAGGTAATCAGGATGTTCCTAACTTCTGTCTCATCCATCACCTCATTGAAGCTGGTTGGTCAGCCTGAGAGAGATGGAGAGGGAGATCTGGAGCCTTCAGTAAGTCCTGCAGCCGGTAAGATCACTCACAGTAAACAGCACAGGTTGGGGGTGGTAGACTTCTATATTCAGACCTGGAAGACCGGACATAGATAGCTGGGCAATTCTAGGCTTCATTCCCATCATCTTGTGAGGGTCCTGCTCTCACCTCTGCTGTACTGGTCCTCAATGCGACAGCACAGGGGATCGCAGGCATCAATCCTGGCCCATGCTGTGTTAGTGATCTCTGTAATATTCTCTAAATAATCCTACCTCTGTCTGGAATCTCCTCTAGTCCACACCATTGTCTCTGTCTCTGTCAGGTTCTCCAATCCCTAACATCCTAATTCCTAAACTTCTGTAGTAGATACTCAATTTCTTCATCCCTGACTGTCCTGTCTATCCCTGTAAGCTCCTCTCACCAACACCACCCTCCATGTCAATGGATTTAACCTCTCCAACGGTCCCTACCTATGTAATCCCCTCCAGCTCCTACAACCCTTCCTTAGCTGTGAAACATTTGTAATCTCCTTATCCTTCTCCAATTCTTTGACCTTTATCTTGTTAAATTTCATCCTCATTCCCGACACCATACCCCTCGCGACCACAGGAACCTCCTTCAGTTTGTACAACCCTCCCCATTTGTGTAACTGTCTCCAACCCAGTAACCTGGCATTCTCCATTGCCTTCCGATCTATGTAGCCTCCAGAGCCTAGAAGCTGCCTTATATCTGTAAACGTCTTCAGTCAGACAACCTTCCATATCTCTGTTAGTATACACAATACTCTCCTAGATGAAACAGCCCCCTGTCTGTGCCTCTCAGTCTGCCTACCTCTTCCTTTCTCCATCCCTATTCCTATCTCCAGAATCTAATCCAGCCCCTTTATATCTCTGTAAATTCCTCCAATCCCCAAACCCCTTTGTCCCATGAACATTCTTGACCAGATGTAACTCTGTTTAACACTAACATCCTCGAGTCCCTGTAAGCCTCCCTGTCTCTGTAATCTCTACCCATCTGTTCAACCCCCCACTACTGAGGAATGACTCCCTGCATTCGCCATAAGGCAGATCGAGTGACAGTGAATAGATACGATTGAACTGTCATTCCGGAGATTTAGCTGCAGAATCACCATCACTGGGAAGCGAATACTGAAGGGTTATTGGGATAGAGTCAGAGAGATGTACAGTATGGAAACCTTCGGTCTAACCCATCCATGCTGAGCAGATATCCCAACCCAATCTAGTCCCAATAGGCAGGCTAGGCAAAAAGCCAACAAGTTGTGAAGGAAGGATGAGGTTAATGCATTAATGAGACAGTCATGTGGATCTGAATATGAAAAGTGGAGCTGAGAATAAGCAAGCAGCAGCAACCATTAGCAGGAATTCTATTGTAGGCACCAGCCAGTGATGGGAATGTCAATATGGTTACAGTCAGGACACTGAATGTACTTGTAGCAAGAACAGTACAGTACCTGTGTGTGACAGTGGTCTCCATGCCGACTGATACAGCAATGAGTATCAGTGCTGTAATGGATCGAATCCTGGATTATATGTGAGATAGTTTTCTATAACATCATATCATATTTGTAGATCATATGCTGTGTACGAATAAATATCCAATAATCCCATTGTAAAGGAGTTTTGTGAGCAGAAACCCATAATATTATGCAGGACATATTGAGTTAGGAGGGGAATGAGGCCATTTGGCCCATTGAGTATACTGTGCCCTTCAGTCAGATCATGGCTGACCTGATACTCTTCAATTCTACTTTCCTGCCTTTTCCTCACAACCCTTGTTTCCCTGATTCATTAAAATCTGCAGGAGGTTACAGAACATTCGGAAAGATAGACAGAAATGGCAAATTGAGTTTAATCTGGACAAGTGTGAGATGATGTCAAATTCAAGAAGAAAGTTCGCATACCGAGGGATATTGATATACAGAAGGATCTTGGGTGACACGGTGGCACAGTGGTTAGCACTGTTGCCTCACAGCGCCTGAGACCCGGGTTCAATTCCCGACTCAGGCGACTGACTGTGTGGAGTTTGCACGTTCTCCCCGTGTCTGCGTGGGTTTCCTCCGGGTGCTCCGGTTTCCTCCCACAGTCCAAAGATGTGCGGGTCAGGTGAATTGGCCATGCTAAATTGCCCGTAGTGTTAGGTAAGGGGTAAATGTAAGGGTATGGGTGGGTTGCGCTTCGGCGGGTCGGTGTGGACATGTTGGGCCGAAGGGCCTGTTTCCACACTGTAAGTAATCTAATCTAATCTAAACTCCCAGAAAATGGCAACAGAAATGTTTCAGATGGGAAGGAAAGCAAATGGAGCACTGGTCTTCATCGGTCACAACGTTGAGTATTCTGGTTTGCATCTGATGCTGTAATTGTATAAAATATTTGATTGGCCACATTTGGAGAACTGTGTGCAGTTCTCATCTCCACACAATAGGGAGGATGTGGAGGCTTTGGAGAGGGTGCAAAAGGGGTTTATCAGCACGTCGCCTGTGTTAGGGTTTTTAAGGTTGTGTTAGGTGTGTAAGAGGAAATTTAACAAAGTTGGATTGATTTGTGAGAGTATCAGAGGCTGACAGGTGACCAGGTTCAGGGACATAACATTAGGACAGGGATAGACAATGTAGATAGTCACAATCTCTTTTCCAGTGTGAAAGTTTCAAATACTAGAGCGCAGAGGTTTAAGGTGAGAAAGAGAATGTTTAAACGAGATGTGTGAGGCAAGTTTTTTTTACAGAGAGTGGAAGTTGCCAAGCGAGGTCATAGAAACAGAAACGTGAGGAAAGTTTTGAAGTGGGATTTCGACAGAAACATGAACAGGAAGAGAATAGAGGGATATAGACCATGTGCAGGCAGATGGTATGAGTTAGAATAGCATCATGGACAGCATGGACGTGGTAGGCCGAAGGGCCTGTTGCTGTGCTGTACTGTTCCCAGCATCTGCCCGATCAGAGCCCCTCAGAATCTTGGATGTTTCATTCCATTTCTCTCTCATTATCTCAACTTCAATTGGTTCAACCTCAACCTACTCCACCTCTTCTCATTAGAAAATCCCTCCTTTCCCAGGATCAGCCGAGTGACCCTTCTCTGACCTGCCTCCAATGCGACAATACCTTTCCTTCGGGGATTCACACTGTGCATAATATTCGAGGTGTGGTCTGACTTGTACCTTGTATAGTTTTAGCTAGACCTGCCTATTTTTAGACTCCATTCCCTCTGTAATAAATGCCAGCATTTGATTTGCCCTCTCTATTCCCTGCTGACCCTGTGAGCTCCCTTTTTCAGATTGATACACAAGATCTCCCTCAACCCTTTCTGCTGTCAGTCTGAAACCAAACAGTGTTAGCCTGACAGTACGTCGGGACCATACTGACATTGTTGGAAAGGATTTGTCAATATACAATAACTGGCCACTTAGATACATGTGTGATAAAGGAGAATTTGTTTTTGAGTCTGTTGGATTTAATTTGTTGGTGTGAGTATAAATGGCAGAGTTGTAAGGGTGTAGGAGGGTGTAGTGGGAAAGGGGATATCATGTATTTGAATTATCAGAAACCTTTATACAAGTTTCAATAAGGGCTAAAGAGTAACTTGGTAGAGAATAGGGCCCCTTAAAGATCAATACGGTCGCCTATGTGTGGAACCAGAGGAGATGGGTGAGATATTAGACAAAATAATCTTGTCAGTATTTACTGTGGAGAAAGACATGGAAGCTCGGGAACTTGGGGAAATAAATAGCGATGTCTTGCAAAGAATCCTCAACAGAAAAGAGAAAGTGCTGGAATCTTAAAACAAATAAAGGTAGATCAATCCTCAGTAGCTCATTGGGTCGATACTAGAATATTGTGGGAAGCTAGGGAAGAGATTGCAGTGTCCCTAACAGCGATATTTATATTATCAACAGACACGGTGAGGTGTCGAAAGACTGGAGGGCGGCTAATGCTGTTCCATCACTTAAGGGCTGCAGGGAAACGCCAGGAAATTACAGCCCAGTGAGACCAGTGATTGGGAAGTTGTTGGAGGAGATTCTGAGAGAAAGGAGCTACGTATATTTACAAAGGCAAGGGCTGATTCGAGACGGTCAGCATGGCTTTGTGAGTGGGAAACCGTGTTTCACAAACCGGATTGACTCTTCGAGGAGGTGGCCAAAGATAGATGAAGGCAGAGCCGTCAACGTTGTCCACATGGACTTTAACATCTAGTCAAGAGGAAGAAGGATGCTTACTTAAGGTTGAGGAAGCGAGGATCAGACAGGGCTCCAGAGAGTTACATTGGATGGCACGGTGGCACAGTGGTTAGCTACCTCATAGCACCACGGGCTCCATTTCGATTACAGCCTCAGGCGACTGTCTGTGGGGAGTTTGCACATTCTCCCCGTGTCTGTGTGGGTTTCCTCCAGGTGCTCCAGTTTCCCCCCCCCCTCCCCCGCAGCCCAAAGATGTATAAATTAAGTGACTCAGCCATGCTAAATTACCCATAGTGTTCAGGGATGGGTAGTTTGGTACATTAGTCAGGGCAAATGGAGAGTAATATGGTGGGGGAATGGGGCTGGGTTGGATACTGTTTGGAGGGTTGATATGGAGTTGTTGGGCCAAATGGCCTGTTTCCATACTGTAGAGATTCCCTGAAGGTACCAGGAAGGAACCGAGGAATGGACTTAGGGCAACTAGAAGGCGGCATGAAAAGACTTTGTGGGAAGGATTAAGGAAAACTGTGAGGCATTCTCCACTGATGTGAGGAACAAGAGGATGGCCAGAGTGAGGATAAGGCCACTCTGGGATAGTGGAAGGAACTTGTGCCTGGAGTCACAGGAGGTAGGGGCAGAGGTATTCACTGCTGAGAAGGGTCTTGTCGTTTGTGAGGACAGTGTGAAACAGGCTGATGTACGTGAACAGGTGGATGTTAAGGAGGATGTGCTGAGAATTTTGTAAAAGATAAGGATAGATAAGTCGCTGAACCAGACTGGATGAGTCCAAAGTTACTGCACGAAGCGAGGGAATGGGTTGCTGCACACCTGATGATGACCTTTGCACCCTCACTGTCCACTGGAGTCGGACCAGATGATTGGAGGCAGGAAAATAGTATTCCCTTATTCAGGAAAGGGAATAGGGATAATCCTGGGAATTGCACATCTGTAAGTCTTATGTCTGTGGTGTGCAGTTTATTGGAGAGGACGATGGGAGACAGGATTTATTTTTCCTTGGGAAACTATAGTTTGATTAGAGATAGTCAGCATGGCTTTGTAAGGGACAGGTCATGCCTGACAAATCTTATTGAATCTTTTGAGAATGTGACAAAACACCTTTACGGCTCATTCAGAAATTACGGAGACATGGGATACAGGGAAACCTGTCTGTCTGGATACAGAATTACTGGCCCACAGAAGACAGAGGGTGATGATAGGTGGAAACAATTTATCCTGGAGCTCAGTGACAAGTGGTTTTCTGCAGGGAGTGGTTACAGGACCTCTGCTGTTTGTGATTTTGTCAATAAGTTGGATGTGTGAGTGGAAGAGTCGGTTAGTAAGTTTGCCAATGACACAGAGGTTGGTGGAGTGACTGATAGTGTGGAGGGCTGTTGTAGGTTGTAGGTTGCAACGGGACAATGATAGGATTCAGAGCTGGACTGAGAAGTGGGAGATGGAGTTCAATCTGGAAAAGTGTGAAGTCATTCATTTTGAAAGATTGAATTTGAATGCAGAATGCAGGGTTAAAGGCAGGACCTTTGGCAATGTGGAGGAACAGAGGGATTTTGGGGTCCAAGTCCCTAGATCCCTCAATGTAGCCACCCAAGCTGATAGGCTTAGGAATATATTGTGTTGGATTTCATTAGTATGGGGATTGAGTTTTATAGCTGTGAGGTTATGCTGCAGCTCTATAGAGCCCTGGTTAGACTCCACTTGGAATATAGTGTTCAGTTCTGGTCCCCTCATTACAGGAAGGATGTGGAAACTTTAGAGAGAGTAAAGAGGAGATTTACCAGGATGCTGTCTGTACTGGAGAGCATGTCTTATGAAGAAAGGTTGAGGGAGGTAAGGCTTTTCTCATTGGAGTGAAGAAGGGTGAGGGGTGACTTGGCAGAGGTGAACAAGGTGGTGACAGTCAGAGATAGAGTGAATAGAGTTTTTTTTTACCCTGACATAAATAGCTATTACAAGGGGGTATAATTTTCGGGTGATTAGCGGATGGTTAAGGGGAGATTTCAGAGATAGGGTCGTTACATACAGGGTGGTGACTGAGTGGAATGCACTACCAGCGGTGGCAGTAAAATTAGATGCATTAGGGACATTTAATATACTTCTGAATAGACACATGAATGATAATATAATGAAGGGTATGGAAGTTAGAGCCATAGAGATGTACAGCATGGAAACAGACCCTTCAGTCCAACCTGTCTATGCCGACCAGATATCCCAACCCAGTCTATCCCACCTGCCAGCACCCAGTCCATATCCCTCCAAACCCTTCCTATTCATATACCCATCCCAATGCCTCTTAATTGTTGCAATTGTTCCAGCCTCCACCACATCCTCTGGCAGCTCATTCCATACACGTACCACCCTCTATGTGAACAAGTTGCCCCTTAGGTCTCTTTCGTATCTTTCCCCTCTCATCCTAAACCTATGCCCTCTAGTTCTGGACTCCCCCACCTCAGGGAAAAGATTTTGTCTATTTACCCTATCCATGTCCCTCATAATTTTGTAAACCTCTATAAGGTCACCCATCAGCCCCAGCATGTGCAGCCTCTCCCTGTAGCTCTAACCCTGGCAACATCCTTGTAAATCTTTTCTGAACCCTTTCAAGTTTCCCAACATCTTTCTTATAGTAAGGAGACCAAAATTGCACGCAATATTCAACCGTGGCCTAATCAATGTGCTGTACAGCCGCAATATGACCTCCCCTGTACTCAATATGCTGACCAATAAAGGAAAGCATACGAAACGCTTTCTTCACTATCCTATCGACCTGCAACTCCACTTTCAAGGAGCTATGAACCTGTACTCCGAGGTCTCTTTGTCAGGAACACACTCAAGGACCTTACCAATGAGTGTTTCAGTCCTGCTAAGATTTGCTTTCCCAAAATGCAGCACCTCGCATTTATCTGAATTAAACTTTATCTGCCACTTTTTTTTTAATCTTATGGTCAGACAAAGGATTGGCATATCATCATGGCCGAAGGGTCTTGTTCTGTACTGTTCTTTGTTCTACGTGTCATATCTTAAAGTGGGTACTAATCTTAGATCAGTGCAAAAGGATATGGCATTCAGGAGGAGCTAGTCAACTGGACAGAAAATTGGGCTTGATGGTTGGAGACAGAGGGTGATGGGAGACATGTATTTCTGACTGGAGGCATGTGACCAGCGGTGGAGTGGGTCCCCTGTTGTTTGTCATTTGGATAAATGGTTTGGATGGGAATATTGGTTTTTGGGTGACACTGAAATTGCTGGTGATGTGGACAGTGAAGAAGGTTAACTATGATACAACAGGATGAACAGTACTGCTGGGAGAGTGGGCTGAAGAATAGCAGATGTAGTTTAATCAGATAAATGTGAAGTGTTGCATTGTGGTGAAACAAACCAGGGTGGGACTTGTACAGTTAATGTTCGGGCCCTGGGTAGTGTTGTCAGTCAGAGACCCAGGGATGCAGGTAGACAGTTCTTTGAAAGTGTTGTCACAGGTACAGAGACTGGTGAAGCAGGTGTTTGGGATGGGTTCTTTCATTAGGCAGAGCATTAAGGGTAGGAGTTGGGACATCATGTTGTATCTGTACAAGACATTGGTCAGGCCACTATAAAAGCATTGTTGGTCAGTAGGAAGAACTCATCTGGTTCACGTACCTCCTTTAGGGAAGGACATCAAATATTCTAACCTGGTCTGGCTAACATGTGACTTCAGACGCACTGCAATATGGCTGACTCTGAGCTGTCCTCTGGGTAATTAGCAGTGACACCCACATCCCATGAATGAATAAATAAAAATACTTATGTCCCTCCCTACCTCTGCAAACCCCTCCCGCTGCAGCAATCCATACTGGCTTTGTAACACCGTTCAGGCCCTGACCACTCTCTGTAACACTCTCACTACCTCCAGCACCTTCACCTTTCGTGACATTGAACCCTGACAATGATTCCCCATCCCATTACCCAACTTCTGCTAGCAGACCCTTTGTAATCCCTTTAACACTCCTAAAACACACTCTCATTTCAGGATTTTAAGTACTTTGTGGTGATCTTCTAAGCCTCATAATCTAATATGATCCATTTTGTCCTGAGTGAGGGGCTGGTGGGAATGTCTTGCTGAGGTTTTGTCTGTTTCAATGGAATGTCCTTTTGTTGAGTGATTTACACTGTTACTTCAAATGTTTTCCACTGTTCATTTACAGACACAGGTTTCAGTTTGTTTGACCTCTTCACCTTGGTCAGTTCTCCTTTAAAACTCATGTAGTTGGCTGTTTTTGTTTCTAGTTGAAGCTTGTTCTTTCTGTGATTCACTTTAAAACTTTATATTTCTTTAAACTGCACTTTATCACAATTTCCCTGAGGATCTCTCCAGGTGACATTACTGATTCGCTTAGTTTGATCACACAACGGTCGCTCTGTGACAGTTGTGTCCCTAACCAGTTGCACAATTTGTTATTTAAAGAAACACTGAAACAAAATTCTCTGAACTCTTCTTTCAATATCGCTCTTGTCAGTGTGAGATTTTGGGAATATTGAAGTTTCCCAAAATTATCACAAATCTTTTATTAAAAATTCCAATTGATTCCTGTTTAATGCAGTGATGAGCAATGAAATGCTGTTCGGTGGCTAAAACTGTTCTGCTGCTTGTGTCCTTGGCAAGTAGTAGCCAGAATTTACATTCAGATTGACGCAACTTCATGATCTGAGACCAAATGCTTTCTCTGTAATGCCTTTGTTACCCATTATTGTTAGTGTTACCCATTTTGCCTGAGTTTCTGCGAGATTGTAAACAATTGAATATTTATGTCCACCTTTTGTTCGCCCTGTAACCACGTCTCTCTGGTGTCTAAATCTCATTTCTCTCTGGCACAAATCAATCTACCTTATTGATGAGACATTATCCATAATTTACTCTTTCCCATAATTTCCTGTCACAATTCGATTCCCTGATGTACAGTTTCAGTTAAACTGTCCCATCCTGTTCCTTTCTGCTTGTCTTCAGCCACATTCCCATGTTGCTCTCATAATTCACCTTTTCCCTTTGGATTTGGAAAGCTCCTTTCACTTGAACCCTGTCCCTGCATCCTCTCTATCAGTAATCTACTGACATGATTGGCCAGGACACAGGTCCCAGCACAGTTCCAGGGGGACCATCCTAATGGATTATTTATTAAATCAGGTATGGGATGTGGGTGTCTCTGGCTGACCAGCCTTTCTTGCCCAGCCCTAGCTGCCCTTGAGCTGAGTAACTTGCTCGGCCATTTCAGAGAGTAATTGAGAGGCAAACACTTTGCTGTGGGTATGTCATGCAGACCATGTCAGGATGGGCAGATTCCTTCTCTAAAGGACAAGTGTTTGGGCTTTTTTGTACATCAGCAATGGTTTCACATTTATTTATGGATTGTTAATTACTATTTTTAAATTTATTGATGGTGGGATTCAAATCCACTTCCCCTGAACATTAGCTGAGGTTTTGGATGCATGCTCTAGCAATAATACCACTCGGCCATCACTTCGCCTGTTTACTGGTTGCTCATCCCTGAGCACTGGTACCAGGGCAACATGAAGCTAAACCCATTCTTCCAACATGACTGTGTGATCCTGAGGTCTTCCCGCACTCTGGTGATATCACCCAGTCTCTCTTCATGTGGTATCCATCACTGTGTGGGTCTAATTGCCGCCTCTGTCAGTGCCTCCAGCTCTTGCACTTCCTTTAGATCCTGAGCCAACAGAATTCTCCACTCCAGAGAGATGCAACAGCACAGGCCAGGAATGGAGACTGGGATTTTCCAGATCTCTGTGGGACTCATTTCCATTCTCCATGTGTAACCCTCACTGCATCAGTCTAATTTCCCATTCTGTCTATTTCTGTCTCCTGTATGTACTCAGGAAAGTGCTGACTCAATAGATTTCCCAATTGCTGTGTGTCTCGTCCAACACCTCTTTGAAGATGATTGGTCAGCCAGAGAGACAAAGGATGGGAGATGTGGAGCCTTCAATAAATCCTGCAGTGAGGTAAGATCACTCAGAGTGCACAGAGCAGAGAGCAATGAGAGGGCTCCTAACATCGCTAACAAAACATGACATAGATACAGTGCTGGAGTGGGAGCACAGTACAGTACAGACACACCTCTGGCTCAAACACCACCTCTATTTTAATTTACGTTGCATTGAGACAGCATGGGAGTTCATAGTTATCAATCCAGGCCGGTGCAGTCTTATGAACCTCAGGGCAACAGAAGGGAAAGCAGGCCTCCCATGAGAGGGTGGGAATGCTGCCTGGGATCTTTCTGTTCTGTGTTCTCCCTCCAACACTGTACTAAGACTCACTACTCTGCAACACTGTACCTATGACTTGGCTTGTGTACCAGTGTCTTAAGTCATTTTTAACTCCTATAACAGTTTCTGTCCCTGTAACCTCCTCCCTTACCGATAGTCCCTCCACATATTTGAAACGTACTGCATTCCAGACTGCCATCTCTATCGCTGTAACTTGCTTCAGTGTCTGCAGCATGCTTTATTTCCGAACTGTAATCCTCTTTACCTGGATACAGAGTGATACAGCACGGAAACAGAAACTGTGGTCCAACTAGTCAATGCTGCACATGTTTCATATATTGAATGAGTCTCATTTGCCTGCGTTTAGCCCTTAGCTCTTCAAACCTTCTCCTCTCCATGTACCTGCCCAAATGTGTTTTCCATGTTGTCATTGTTCTTGTTTCTCCCATGTGCCCCTGGCAGTCCGTTCTGTCTGTACACCTTCCTCTATGGATAATGTTCCCCTTCAGCTCCCTCTTTAAATTTTTGCTCTCTCATCTCCAGTTTGTACCCTTGCGTTTTGGACTCCCTTACCCTTGGCTATTCACCATTCTTAGGTCCCATCCTTGTGGCACTCAACTGGTCACAGGCCTCCAGTCTGATAAGGAACCCTCCACCACCACCCTCTGTGTTCTTTCTTTGAGCCAGTTTTGTGTCCAAATAGCTAGTTCTCCTTGTATTGCGTGAGATTGAACTTTGCTAGTCAGAATCCCATACGGAAACTTGTCAAACGCCTTACTGAAGTCCATATAGATCACATCTACCACTCAGCCCTCAACAATCCTCTTTGATACTTCTTCAAAAAACTCAATCAAGTTTATGAGACATGATCCCTTACGCACAAATATCTATCTCTAATCAGTCCTTGCCTTTCCAAATACATGTACATCCTGTCCCTCAGCATTCCCTCCAACAACTTGCCCACCACCGACGTCAGGCTCTCTGGCCTATAATTCCCTGGCTTTTCCTTACCACTCTTCTTAAACAGTGGCACCATGTTAGCCAACCTCCAGTCTTCCGGCGCCTCATCAGTGACAATTCCATGATACAAATATCTCAGCAAGAGGTCCAATAATCACTTCTCTAGGTTCCCACAGAGTTCTCGGGTACACCTGATCTGGTCCTGGGAATTTACCCACCTTTATGCATTTCAAGACATCCAGAACTTGCTCCTCTGTAATATTGACATTTTACAAGGTGTCACGATCTATTTCCCTACATTCTATATCTTCCATATCCTTTTCCACAGTAAAAACTGATACAAAATACTCGTTTAGTATCTCTGTCTTTTAAACGTTCCTCAGGAAGTTCATTCCACAATCAAAACACCCTCTGCGTAACAATTTGTACCCATTTGTTTAACATCTCTCTCTTCTAATGTTTAAAATGTGGTCCCTCCTCTTGAGACTCCCCCATCCAAGGGAAAAGGCAACTACCATTAAATTGATCTATATGTCATTTTTTAAAATGAACTTTTATAACATCACATCTCAAACTCCAGGCTCCAGTGAAAAAAGACTCAGCCTATCCAGCCATTTTTCAGAACTCAAGCCTTCAGTATCCAGCAACGTCCTGGTAAATCTCTTCTGAACCCCCCGCAGCTTAATAATATCCTCCCTATTACTGGGCGAGCAGAACTGTACAGACTATTGCAGGTCTCACAAATGTCTGTGTAATCTCAACATGACGTCCCAAATCCCACACTCAATGGACTGAGCAATAGTCAGGCATGCCAAGCACTGTCTTATCCATCCTGTGATGCAAACTTCAAGAATTATGTACCTGAACTCGGAGGTCCCTCTGCTCTAAAATACTAACTGAGGCCCTAACATTAATTGTATAAGCTCTACCCTTGTTTGTTTTATCAAGTGCACTGCCTTGCATTTATACAGGTTGAATTCCATCTACAATTTTTCAGCACATTCACCCAAATCATCAAGATCCCTTTTGTAATCGTAGCACACCTCCTTCACTGTTCACTATGTCAGCCTCCAGCCTTCCAGCCCATCACATATGTCTGTCAATGGTACAAATACCTTTGCTCGGGGCTCCACAATTTCTTCCCTAGCATCCCACAATGTACTGTGATACACTTAATCAGGTCCTGGGTCTTTACATAATCTTTGTGTTTTGAAACCTCGAGCACCATCTCTTCTATAACATACACTCTTTTCAAGTCATAGAGATGTACAGCATGGAAACAGAGACTTCGGTCCAACTCATCCATGCTGACCAGAAGATGTAAATAAATCCATCCCTTATACCAGCATTTGGCCCATGTACCTCTAAACCCTTATTATTCATATACCCATCTATCTCTTAAATGTTGTCATAGTATCAGTATCTGTTACTTTCTCTCTCAGCTCATTCCATACACACATCACTGTGTGCATAAAAAAGCTGTCCCTTCAGTCGCTTTTAACCGTTCCCCTTTAACCTTAAACCTGTGCATTCTAGTTTTGGACTCTCCAACCCCCGGGAAAAGACCTTGAATGTTTACACAATCCATACCCCTCATGTTTATATAAACCTCTGTCAGGTCACCAGTCCGTCTCCGATGCTCCAGGGAAAATAACCCCAGATTATTCAGCAACAACCCCAGAAACATCTTGTAAATCTTTTCTGAGCACTCTCAAATTTCACAACATCCTTCCTAGAGCAGGGAGACTGGAATTGCAGCGAACTCCAAATGTGGTCTAATGTATTACTCTTGTTCCCTGAGTTCCCCAGTGTTTGTCCACAGTACGTTCGGGAGTAAAAAATGTGTTCAACGTCTTAGCCATATCCTGCGGATCCACACATCGATGGTCTCATTGTTCTTTAAGGGACACTATTTTGTCTCGAGTTACTCTTTTACTCAATATATTTATACAATCACTTTTGGATTTTCCTTATCCTTCTCTGCCGAGGCTATTTCATGTATCCTTTCTGCATTCCTGATTTCTACGCAAAGTGTATCCCTACAGCCCCTGTGATCCTCAGGGATTCCCTGGATCCAGCTGGCGATACTTGACATGTGCCCCCTTTTCCTTGACCAGACCCTCAATAGTCAGCCAGTGTTTCTGAATGCTGTCAGCATTGAGCTGCTCACAAACAGGAACATACTGGTGGTGATCGCTGAATATAACTCACTTTTAAAATATTCTCGTTGTGAGACTTCCCTTTTCCAGCAAATAGACTCGCAAATCACCTTTTGAAAGTTCCTGTCTAATACGATCAAGATTGGTCTGGCCCCATTTCATAACTTGAACTTGTGGACCAGATCTGTCCTTTTCCATCGCTATTTTCAAGCTAATAGAATTGTGGTCATTTTGGCAAAATGCGTTCCCACTCATTCCTTAGTCCCTTTCCCTACCTTGTTTCCCAAGGGCCGATCAGGTTTTGCCCCTTTCTCTTTTCAGTCCATTTGCATATTGATTGGGAAATCCTGGAACACAATTACCAAATTCCTCCCTTGCAAATGCTGAACACTGGCAATCCCAGTCTATGTTTGGAAAGTTGAAAAATCCCAACCATAACAGCCCTATTATTCTGATTGATATTTGAGATCTCCTGATATATTTGTTCCTCAGTCTGCCACGGATTATTCGGGGTCAGTCGGACAATCGCATCAAGGTAATGACCCATTCTTATTTCTCAGTTCCACTAACATAACTTCACTGGGCAATCCCACAGGAAAATCCTCTCTAAGTCTTGCTGTGATGATTCATGCGATCAAAACCCACCATCACGTTTCCTCTCTTGCCTCCCCTTCCTGCAGTCCCTCTATCTTGAAACAATGAGCTGACAGTCCTGTCCCTCCCTCAGCTGTGTTTCTGTAATAACTATAATCTCCCAGTACCATGAGTTCATCTTCCTTAGCTGTCAGGCCCCTTGAATTGAAATAAATGCAGTTTAATCATCAGTTTTTCCCTATTTCCTGCTATATTTTTGTCCGCCTTGTCTGCTGAAATTGCTCTCTTTAACTTGTGCACCAGCCTCAATCTTCTGTCTGGCCTTACGATTGTTTAAGATCCAACACAGTGCCAGACTAGGTTATATCCTCTCAAGCAGCTCTAACAATTCGCCCCACCAGGATATGGGTCCCCTTCCTGATCCAGTTCAGGTGTCTTCCCCACCCTGTCTGCCTGTTCTCACTCCTTCAGACATCCAGGGACTTGCCCACCAAGGTCCCTGTGTTCCTCGGTACTCAAAGAGGACCTACCAATCATGATGTATATCCTTCGCTTATGAGACTTCCCACAGTGCATTACCTCACAGTGATCAGAAGTAAACTCCATCTGCCATTACTCTACACAGTTTATCATCTGATGGACATTAGACTGCAGTCTGAGACCATTGCCCTCACCTTTCGTATAATCTGCAAACCTACTAATGATTCTTTTTGCTTTCACATCCAAGTTATTAATGTACATAATAACCAGCAATGGTTCCTGCACAGATCCCTGTGGGACACCCACTGTTGAAATAATTTCAAACACGAAGAAGTCTATCCACTAATTGTGATGCAATTTACCAACTTGCCTTGGATCTCAGTGGCTCTTTATGTTTTGACCAGCCTTCCATGGGGGACCTTGTCAAAGGCCTTATTCAAGTCCATGTAACCCACATCATCTGCACTGCCCTCATCAATATTTTAAAACACCATTTCAAAAAAACACTGAACTGAATTCCTCAGACAGTATGTCCCTCTACCAAATCCATGATGACGCTGCCGAGGTGATCCTTGCTTTGGAAGTGTTGATGCATCCTCAGAATTGTTCTCAATAATTCCACCCCCCCCCCACCCCACGCTGTCAGACTATCTGCTCTGTAATTATCTGGCCTACCCCTGCTGCCCTTCCTGAACAAAGGAACCACATTAGCGATCCTCCATTCATTCAGCACATCACCTGTGGCCAGCAAAGTATTAAATATATCCACCAGGGCCCCAGCAATCTCCTGCCTTCCATCCCATAGCAGCTTGGGATACATTTCATGAGGCAGTGGGGATTTCTCCACCTTTATGCCTGTGAAAACATTTAATACCACCTCCTTATTCATCTTTTCATGTTCTAGCATCTCACTGTCCCAACTGAAATCCCCGGCGACAATGTCTTTCTCCTGTGTGAATACAGATGGGAAGTATTCATTCAAGACCTCACCTCCTTCCTCTGGCTCCGTGCACATATTGTCCCTTTGGTTTCTAACAGGCCTCGCTGTTTACCTGGGAATCCTCTTTCTCTAACTATACTCATTAAATACCTTGTGGCCTCTCATTAACAGTATCAGCCAAGGTTATTTTGTGCCCATTATTTGCCCATCATTTTAAGCATCCCCTTGCACTCTCTATACATTGGTTAGTCTTTGCCTGTTTTCATCGCATTGTACTTACTTTAGCAAGCTCAGGATATTGCTTGACCAGTATTCACTGGAGTTACTGCCTTTGTATTCACTCTTCGCAGAACACATTGGCCTTGAATTCTCCCTGTATCACTTTGACATACCCCCTCTTTCTGAATATGAATCCAACTGCAAATAGTTCCTCCCGGTCTGTGTTTGCCAGATCCTGTCTCGGCATAATGATAATGCCCAGTGACAGTGATATTCTCATGATAAGGCAGCTTCCACAAATTTGGCCTCTTCACTTCTGCCCTATCTTTATATTTTCTCCAAAGCGACTTTGAAATCTAGTGTCATGACCCCTGTCACAAAAACACTATAAAAAAACCTTATGTCTGTCATCTTGTCCAGCGCCTACAGCCCATTCTGTCTGTCACATCCAGCCCTTACTGACCTCCCCATCTGTGTATCTTCCTCCAGCCTCTCCAGCACATGATGTCACTGTAGCCTTCTCCAGTCCCAACAGCACTCCTCCATCCTATCCTATGGCACCTCATTACCTCTCACCTTCCACCATCCACTTCACCTCCCTGTCTGTACAGAGTCGTCCAGTTCCTACAGCCTTTCCTGCCAACCCTCCCTTTGTGTATTGTTCTGAACCTGAACGCTCCTGAGATCTGAAACCTTGCCCTATCTCGCTCTTCAATGTCCTCTGTCTCTGTGACTAACTCCCATCACTACAATGTTCCTTACCTCTGACCACCTCCAGTCCGTTCTAGCCTTCTTAGCTCTCGAACATCCTGCAGCCACTAAAATAATCTATGTGCCTGAAGTATCCTCTCAATTGTTGTAACAACTCTCATTCCCACAACTGCCTCTGTCCATAACCTCAGCCAGTCTAAAGAACCTTTGCTAACATGGTAACCTCACACAGTGTGTACAACTCTGAGTATACTAACTTCATCCTGTCTCCCCAACCGTCCCTACCACTAATTGTCGACAGAATCCACAACCCTCCCTATTGCGTTAACCTCCTCCAATCCCTCTCATGGACAGCATCTATGTAACATTCTCCTGACTATATTCTCCTCCAGTTCCAGTAATCCCTGTGAACTTTGTGACTTGGTCCAATCTCTGCAGTGCTCTGTATAATCAGCCTCACTGTGCATGGAACCTGGCTTCAGTTCCAGCCTTGGCCGACTGTTTGTGTGGACTTTGCATGTTCTCCCCCCGACTGTGTGGGTTTCTTATTTGTGCTCTGGTTTCCTGCCATAGCCCAACATTTGCACGATAGGTGGATTGGCCATTATAAATCAACTGTGGTATTCAGGCAAGTGTGGTTTAGGTGAGTTCACCACGAGAAATGCAGGGTTTATTGGACAGGGAGAGGGATGGATCTGGTTTGGATGCTCTTTAGAGTGTTGGTATGGACTTGTTGGGCCGAATGGCCTGTTTCCACAGTGTGGAGATGCTATTCAGGTTATTGCCCAGTCCTGTCAACCATCCCTGTCTCTTGAACTTTGCCTCATCCCCAATACTCTCCTTATATGTGTCATCTCCAACAGTCTCTAAAACACTCCTTGGCGATGTAAGCTTCTCCAGTCCTTACCACGATCGATATGACTGTCACCTCTTCCTGCTTTTAGAACAATCCTTATAAATGTTTTCATTCGTTACATCACTCCCAATCACTGTTCCATCCTGAAACCCCCAAAAACATTCATATCTCTGTAAACTCATCTGGACTGTCTATACTTCCTTTTGACAGTCGCATGCTGAGACTTCCTCTATGTAAAAAAAGTTATTAAGTATCGACAACCCTTATTATTGTAACCTCCCTCCAGCCTTATAGCACTGAGGATCTGTAGAAGCTCTGTTCAAACCGACAGCCATCTCTGTGTCTGTAATCTCCTCCACTCCCCATAATACATTCTCTCTGAGCTCTTCTGCAGTCCATTAAACACTCCCTAACACTGTCTGTATCAGTGTAACCTTCTCCAAAAACACAACCTTCCCTATCTGTGTAAATCCCAACACCAGTCCCTATCCCACTAAGCTCCATATAACAATACAACCCTCCATGTCTGTGTATTCACCTTCAATCCCTACTCACTTCCCTATCTGTGTAACCTTCTCCCCTTCTCCAGGCATATTTGCTTCAGTCTCTTCAACTGTTCCTGTCAGTGTAATATCTTACGCACGTGAAAACTCTCCCTCTCTTTAACTTTCTCAGGCCACAAAACCCTCACTATCTGTAACCTACTCTTGTCGAAGAACCTTCCTCTGTGAACTGCTCCAAATCTTCAACTCTCCATAAGCTCCTGCAGCTCTTATGGTCCTCCCTGTCTACATAACCTCTTCCAGTCCCTAAAATACCATCAGTCTGTGGAGACCCTAACACCATCCGTATCTGTGTTATCCTCTCAGGTCCCTGCAACACTCCTGATCTGTCGATCCCACTCCAATGCCTGTGCCTCTCTCGGTCCTGTTCCTACAAGATTCATTAACTACGTAACATCCTCCCGTCACTGTCACCCACCCTGTCAATTTAAGCTCCTCCTGTATTTTCATCCATCTAGCCATCTCTATAAACTTCTCCAGCCCTGTCCATAAACTTACTGACATGACTGGCCAGGACACTGGTCCCAGCACAGTTCCAGTGGGACCATCCTAATGATTATTTTGTAAATCAGCTATGGGATGTAGGTGCCTTTGGTTGACCAGCCTTTCTTGCCCAACCCTAGCTGCCGTTGAGCTGACTGACTTGCTCAGCCATTTCAGGGGGTAATTGAGAGGGGATGTCATGCAGACCACGTCAGGATGGGCAGATGTCTTTCCCGAAAGGACAAGTGTTTGGATTTGTTGTACATCAGCAATGGTCTCATACTTATTCGTGGATTGTTAATTATTATTTTAAAAATTATTGATTTCAAATTCCACCATTTCTGATGGTGGGAATCCAACCTACTCCCCTGAACATTAGCTGAAATTTGGGATACATGCTCTCACAATAATACCACGAGGCCATCACTTCACCTGCTCACAGGTTGCTCATTCCAGACCGGTTATACCAGTGCATCATGAAGCAAAACCTGTTCTTCCAACACAATTGTGTGATACTATTATTTTCCAGCACTCTGGTGATATCACTTAGTCTCTCTCTCTATCACTTAGTCTCTCTGTCGCTCTCTCTCGCTCTCTCTCGCTCTCTCTCGCTCTCTCTCGCTCTATCTCGATTGCAGCTACACCAGATCCTGAGCTAAGCAAATTCTCCACTCCAGAGAGATGAGGGAGCACAGGCCACGGATGGAGACTGGGATTTTCCAGATGTCTGTGATGGTACTCAGTGCCATTTCTAATCCTCACTGCATCGGTCTAATTTCCCATTTTGTCCATTCCTCTGTCTGCTGTAGGTACTCCCAGCTGCTGTGTGTCTCGTCCATCACAACATTGAAGACGGTTGGTCAGCCAGAGAGACAAAGGACAGGGAGATCTAAAGCCTTCAATAAATCCTGCAGTGAGGTAAGTTCACTCACAGTGCACAGAGCAGAGAGCAACGAGGGGGCTCCAAACATCGGCTAACAAGACATGACACAGGTACAGTGCTGTAGAGGGAGCACAGTTCACACAAACCCCAGGCTCAATCACCACTCCTAATGTAAGTTCTGTTGTACTAAGACTCACTACTCTGCAACAATGTATCTATGGCATGTCTTGTGCACCAGTGTCTTCAATAATTTGTAACTCCTATAACAGTTCCTATCTCTGTAATGTCCTCCTATCCCAATAGTCCCTCCACATATTTGAAATGTACTGGATTCCAGACTACCATTCCTATCACTGTAACTTGCTTCAGTGTCCATAACATGTCTTATCTCGGTAGTCTCCTCCTCCAATAACTGGATACAGAGTCATGCAGCACGGAAACTATTCCTTCAATACAACTAATTCATGCTGACCAGAGTCCATGAATGAGTCACATTTCCCTGCATTTGACCCATATCCCTAAAAACCTTCTCCTCCCCATGTACCTGCCCAATTTTTACATGCTGTAATTGTACGTCTCTCTACCACTTCCCCTGGAAACTCATTCCATACCTGCACCACCCTCTGTGTAGAAAAGATTCTCCTAAAATCTCTTTTAAGTCTTTCCTCTTCCACCTCATATTTATGCCCACTGGAACACAGAACATGACAGCGCAATATAAGCCCTACGGCCTTCGATTTTGGGCCAACGTGTGGAACCAATCCGCAGCCCATCGAAACAACACGATTCCAATTCTTGTCCATTTGTCAATCCAATGACTGTTTCAGTGCCCTTAAAGTTGGTGAGTCTAACACTGCTGCAGGCAGTGCATTCCATGCCCTGACTATTCTGAGTAAACAACCTACCTTTGGCATCTGTCCCATATCTATTTATTAATATTAATATCTATCTCAATTTAAAGCTGTCTCCCCTCGTGCTAGGCATCGCCATCCAAGTGAAAAGGCTCTCACTGTCCAATCCATCTCACCTGCTGATTTATCTTTTATGTCTCAATTAATTGACCTCAAACACATTCTCTTGAACAAAAACAGCTTAAGGTCCCTCAGCCTTTCTTCATAAGACCTTCCCTCCTTACCAGGTAACTTCCTAGTAAATGTCCTTTGAATCCTTTCCAAAGCTTACACATCCTTCCTGAACATTTGTGGCCACACCAGAGTTTTGTAAAGCTGCAGCATGATCTAATGGTTCCGAAACTCAATCCAATACAAGCTCACACACTGAATGATTTCTTAAACCTGGATGGCAACTTTCAAGGATCTATGTACATGGACATAGAGATGTCTCTGTTCATCTACACTACCAACAATCTTATCATTATCCCGTTACTCTGTGTTCCTGTTACTCCCTCCAGAGTGAATCGCCTCACACCTTTCCACATTAAACTCCATTTGCGAACTTTCAGTCCAGCTGTGCAGCTTATCTATACCTTTCTGTAATCTGCAACATCCTTCGTCACTATCGACATCTCTAATAACCTTAGTGTCTTCTGCAAATTTACTAACCCATCCTTCAATGCCCTCATTCAGGTCATTTATATAAATGACCACAACAGTGGACCCAAAACACATCCTGGCAGTATCCACGAGTAACTGAACTCCAAGATCAATCTTTCTCATCAACCACTACCCTCTGTCTTCTTTCAGTGAGCCAATTTCTGATTCAAACTGTTTAATCACCCACAATCCCATGTGTCCGTATTATCGGCAATAGCCTACCATGGGGAACCTGAACAAACGCCTCACTGAAATACATATACACCACATCAACTGCTTCACTGTCATCCATCTCTGTCTTTGTTCACCTTCTTAAAGACCTCAGTAAGGTTTGTGAGGCACGACCTACCCTTCACAAAATCGGGTTGACTATCCCCTATCAACTTACTCATCTCCAGATGAATATAAATCCGATCCCTTACAAGCGTTTCCAACACTTTACCAAAATCAAATTAAGGCACACACGTCTATAACTACTAGGATTGTCTCCATTCCTCTGCTTGGGGTGGCACAGTGGTACAGTGGTAGCACTGCTGCCTCACAGCGCCAGAGACCTGGCTTCAATTCCTGCCTCAGCCAACTGTCTGTGCGGAGTTTGCACATTCTCTCCGTGTCTGTGTGGATTTCCTCAAGGTGTTCAGGTTTCCTCCCACAGTCCAAAATGTGCAGGTTAGGTGAATTGGTCGTGCTAAATTGCCCATAGTGTTAGGTGAAGGGATAAATGCAAGGGAATGGGTCTGGGTGGACTGCTCATCAGAGGGTCGGTGTAGATTTGTTGGGCCAAAGGGTCTGTTTCCACACTGTAAGTAATCTATTCTAAGGGGACAGCATTTGCTCTCCTCCAGCCTTCTGGCACTATTCCAGTAAACAATGATGACATAAACCTCAAAGCCAAAGGCATGGAAATCTCCTTCCTGGATTCCCAGAGAATCCGAGGATAAATCACATCCAGTCCCAGGGACTTATCTATTTTTAGACAACCCTCTCCCACCACTCTCTGTCTCCCACTGTCAAGTCAATTTTGTATCCAGTTGGATAGCTCTCCCTGCTCCCATGTGATCTAACCTTACTAACCAGGGTTCTACGCTAAACCTTGTCCAAGACCTTGCTGTGGTCAGTATAGACAAAGTCTCCTGTTCTGTCATCATCTATCTTCTTAGTCACCTCTTCAACAAACTCAGTCAAGTTTGTGAGACACTACTTATGCAGGTGACCAGCTTGTCACCCGTGGCTGTCACTGATATGAATACCTCTGTAAGGGGCACTTCTTCCTGAGTTTCCCCCAATGTCTTCAGATATACATGATTAGCTCGAGGGATTTTTCTATTTTTTTATGCATTTTAAAAACTCCAGCAACTCTTATTCTGATATGCGGAGTCTTTTGAAGACTTTATTTCCCTGACTTCACCAGTCTTTAAGTTCTGATGTGAAATTTTAGTTAAGGATCTCACCCATCTTCTGAGGTTTCACACATGGATTATCCCATTGACCTTCAAGGGGACACATTCTGTGCCTAGATAATCTTCTGTTATTAGTATTCACGTAGAATCCCTTTGGATTTTCCTCAGCATTACCAGCCAAAGTTTTGTCAGGTCTCTTGTTTGCCTACTGATCTCCGTCTTCAGTATATTACTGTACCCACAATGTTCTTTGAGCAATCCAGCTGGCCATATATAAAATGGGCCGCCTTTTCCTGACCAGAACCTCAATATCCCCAGTCATCCAGAATTTCCTACTTGGAATCAGCATTGTCCTTCACACTAACAGAAATATCCTCACCCTGAACTCTCATTTTATCTCTCTTTTTTGAAAGCTTTCCACCTGACTGAGGTCCATGTACCTGCAAATAGTCTCCACAATCAACTGTTAAAAGCTCTTGACCAATACCTTCTGGATTAGGGCAGGCCAATTTTGATATTTCACTTATGGAGCAGGCCTGTCCTTTTCCATAACCTTTTTCAAACTAGTATAGTTGTGGTCACTTTGTCAAAGTGCTCCCCAACTAACACCTCAGTCCCTTTCCCTACCTTGTTTCCCAAGGGGAGGTCAGATTTTGCCCTTTACTCTAGGAGGAGGGCAAACAACCAGTGGTAATTGTGCACATCAGTCCACAGGACATAGATACAGTTAGGTGGGATCTGGTCAAGTGAGTATTGGGAGTTAGGTAAGAAGTTAAAAAGCAGGATGACAAGGGCAGTGAGCTCCAGATTACTCCCAGTGCCGCTCGCCAGTGATTACGGAAAGAGAAAGATAAGCCGATGAACGAGTGCCTCAGGAGCTGGTGGAGGGGGAAGGTTTTTAGTCTTGGATCATTGGGATCTCTTCTGCAGTAGAGGTGACCTGGAAAAGGGGAGAGGGTTAGACCTGAACCAGAGGGATACTAGCAACCTGGGAGGGAGATTTGCAAGTGTTACCTGGGAGGGCTTAATCTGGTTTGCCAGGCGATTGGGATTCTGAAAAAAAGAGAGACCATCGGCCAGTCAGAGGGAAATACACCAGCCACCGAGAGCAAGTTTCCTTTTCAGGATATCCAGGGGCACAGTCAAGGGAGGGAAAAGACTTCTGGTTTAAAGGACATTTATTTTGACACGAGGCCTGACTGGTAAGGCAGACGGGCTCAGAAGCATGGATTGGCTCTGGGGACTGGGATGTTATAGCCATAACAGAAACATGGCTGAGAGAAGGGCAGGACGGGCAGCTCAGTGTTCCAGGATACGGAAGGTACAAGTGTGACAGAAGGATAAGTAAGTGAGGAGGGGCAGCATAAGGGAGAACATAACAACAGTGTTCAGAGAGCATTCTCCTAAAGAGTCATCAAATGAGGCCATGTGGTTAGAAGTTAGAAAGAAGAAGGGGGCGGTCACTTTGTTGAGACTGTATTACAGACTCACAAATAGCCAGTGGGTATGAGAAGAGCAGATGTTAGAGAGATTGTAGATAGGTGTTGGAATAAGAGAGGAGTATTGAATGGAGATTTTAATTTCCCCTGGATTGACTTATGCATTCAGAGAATAAAAGGCCCATATGGGTAACAATTTGTCAAATGGGTCCAAGAAAGTTTCCTTGACCAATATGTAGATGGTCCTACTCTACTCAGGTGGGTGCAACATTGAATCTCCCCTGAGAAAACGAGGTCAGGAAGTGACTGACGTGTCCGTCGGAGAGCACTGTGGGTCCAGTGACCGCAACTGTCGTGGTTTTAACATAACTACAGAAAATGATAGGAGAGGTCCACAGGTTAATGAGCTATGCTGGAACACAGCCAGTTTTGTGACCATGAAGCAGGACCTAGCAGAGGTTGGGTGGGTGAGTCTGTTTGAAGGAAAAGAAACGACTGGAAAATGGGAGGCTTTTAAATGTGTGACACTGAAAATCCAGGGTCAGTATGTACCTGTTAGGGTGAAGGGAAAATGGCAGGTTTAGGGATCCCTGGCTGATGAGGGATATTGAGGCTCTGGCCTGGCAAATGAAGATGGTATAAATTGGGTTTAAGGGTTCCGTATCGACCGAACCTCGTCCAGCCCTAAAGACACAATCAATCTGTGGAGACCCTATAATCTTCTCAGGTCTCTGCCACACTCCGATCTGTCGAACCTACTCCAGTCCTTGTGACTGTTCCAATTCAGTTCCTAAAGGACCTGCGATCTGTGTAAAATGCTGTCATCACTATCACCCACCCTGTCAATGTATGCTCTTCCAGTATTTCCACCCATCTACTCATCTGCATAAACCTCTCCAGCTCTTACATCCCTATATCTGTGTTAACGACAACCTCCCCAACAACCCTTTCCCACTTAGGCCAAACTGGAGGAGATTACTAATGCTCCTTTATCTGTGTAACTGTCTCCAATCAAAATTGCTGTTCTCATCTCCAAGAAAATCTGTCCGATTCCACATCCTCCATGTCTAAATAACACCAGAACCTATGAATTTCGATATCTCTAAACCTGTTCAGTCCCGACTACCCTCCACATGTGTGTTTTTTCTTCCAGTCTATACAAACTACATTATCTTTCTAATCTGCTCCATTCCCTTTATAGTCCCTGTCAGTACAAACCAGCACTGTCCTACCACTATCCTTATCCCTGTAAACTGCTCCATCCCTCCCACCCTCCCCATCTCCATGAACTCCTGCAGGCCCTATAGCTCTCTGCATTTTTGTAACCTCCTGTGGCTCTATAGTCCTCCCTCCCTGTGAAAACACCTGCAGTCCCCACAACCTTCCCAATCTGGGTCCTCTGCTCCAGATCAGACCATTGCTGTCTCTGTAAACACCTCCACCTCTGACATATCTTCCCATTTGTTTAACCTCGTTCAGACCCCATACTCTCCAGCTTCCTGAATCCTCTTCCTGCCATTGCAATCAAAATCATGTTTATGTAAAATCCACCAGCGTTTAAACCTTCCCCAACTCTGTAACCTCTTGCAGTCCTAACAAAACACCTAAACTGTGAAACATTTCATTTCGCAGCAATCCTCCCTCCCTCCCTCAAATGTGATCATTACCATGTGACCTCTCAATTACTGAAGCCTCCTTTTGGCACTGCAACCCTCTGAATATCTGCAAATCCTTCTGTCCTGATATCCCTCCCTATCTCTGTAACCCCCACCACCTTCCAGTGCCCATTTGGGGAATGTGGCAGAGGAGGAAAGATTTGTAGAGACAGGGCCATGTTATGGAGGTAGAATCCTGGGAATTACAGATTTGGTCTAATGTCTGTGGTGTGCAGATTATTGGAGAGGACTCTGACAGATAGAATTTATGACTACTTGGAAAACCATAGTTAAATTTTAGACAGTAAGCATGGGTTTGTGAGGGGCAAGTCATGCCTCACAAACCTGATTGAATTCTTTGAGAATATGGCAGAATATGTTGAAGCTCATTCAGAAAATAAGGAGGCATAGGATACAGGGAAATCTGTCTGTCTGGATACATGATTGGATGGCCCAGGGAAGACAGAGTATGGCAGCAGATGGACAGTATTGAGCCTGGAGCTCAGTGACCAGTGGGGTTCTGTTACAGTGGGCTTTGGTACTATGCTCTTTATGATTTTTATAAATGACTTGGATGTGGATGTTGCAGAGTGGGTTAGTAAGTTTGCCAATCTGGTGGAGTGGTGGGGAATGTGGAGGGCTGTTGTAGGTTGCAATGGGGCATTGACAGGAGGCAGAGCTGGGCTGGAAATGGCAAATGGAGTTCAAGCTGGAAAAGTGTGAAGTGATTCATTCTGGAAGGTTGAATTTGAATACAGAATACAGGGTAAAAAGCAGAATTATTAGCAGTGTGGAGGATCAGAGAGATTAAGGCGTCCATGTCCATAGATCCCTCAAAATTGCCAATTTAGGGTTGTTAAAAAGGCATATATTGTGTTGGCTTTCCTTAGCAAGGGGATTGATTTTAAGAGCAGTGAGGTTTTACTGCATCTTTATAGCTTCCAGGTGAGACCGCACTTGGAATATTGTGTTCAGTTCTGGTCCCCACTTTACAGGACGGATGTGCAAGTTTAGAGAACGTACACAGTAGATTTACCAGGATGCTGCCTGGAATGGAGGGCATTTCTTAGGAAGGTAGATTGAGGGAGCTAAGTCTTTTCTCATTTGAGTGAAGAAAGGGATGGGACTATGTGGTAGAGGTGAACAAGATGATAGGAGAATTTTTCTCCTATAGCATAAATGACTATTACAAGGGGGTGTAATTTAAAGGTGATTGGAGGATGGATAAAAGGATAGAGAATGGTAGGTGGTTGGAATGCACTGACAATGGTGGTTGTGAAATTAGATATGTTCGGGACATTTAATGACTCTTGGATAGGCACGTGAATGATAGTAAAATGAAGGGTATGGAAGTTAGGTTTGTCTTACAGTCGGATAAAAGGTTGGCTTGGCATCATGGCCGAAATGTCTTGTTCTGTACTGTCCTGGGTTCTATGATCCGTATGGGAAATGGGTAATCAGCTCAAATCAACGTAAAATGATATGGCGTTCGGGAGAAGCTAGTCAACTGGATACAAAATTGGCTTGATGATTGGAAACAGAGGGTGATGGGAGACATGTTGTTTTTTTCTGACTTGAGGCATGTGACCAGCGGTGGAGTGGGTCCCCTGTTGTTTGTCATTTGGATAAATGGTTTGGATGGGAATATTGGTTTCCTGGTAAATAAGCTTCTTGGGTGACACTGACATTGGTGGTAATGTGGACAGAGAAGAAGGTTATCTATAACACAACAGGATGAACAGTACTACTGGGATAGTGGGCTGAAGAATAGCAGATGGAGTTTAATCAGATAAATGTGAAGTGTTGCATTGTGGTGAAACAAACCAGGGTGGGACTTATACAGTTAATGTTCGGGCCCTGGGTAGTGTTGTCAGTCAGAGACCCAGGGATGCAGGTACACAGTTCTTTGAATGTGTTGTCACAGGGAGACAGGCTGGTAAAGCAGGCGTTTGGGATGGTTACCTTCATTGGTCATAGCATGGAGAGTAGGAGTTGGGATGTCATGTTGTATCTGTACAAGACATTGGCGAGGCCATCATAAATACATTGCTGATCAGTCGGAAGAACTCATCAGGTTCACTTCCCTGCTTTAGGGAAGGAAAACAATTATTCTCACCTGGTCTGGCCAACACTTGACTCCAGACCCACAACAAGAGGGCTGACTCTGAGCTGCCCTCTGGGTAATTAAGAGGGGGTCAAAGAATGCTAGTCCAGGCAGTGATACCCACATCCCATAAATGAAGAAATAAAAATACCTATGTCTCTCCCTACCTCTGCAAACCTCTCCAGCTGCAACAATACGTACTTAGTTTGAAACATTCTTCGGGCCCTGACCACTCTCTGTAACACTCTCACCACCTCCAGCACCTTCACCGCTCCCTGTTCCTATTGTGACATTACACCCTCACAGGGATTCCTCTGCCAACTGCCCTCCTCCTGCTAGCAGAACCTTTGCAACCCCTTTAAATCTTACTCCTAAAGCACACTCGCACTTCAGGATTTTAAGTACTTTGTGGTGATTTTCTCAGCCCCATAACCTAATATGATCCATTTTGTCCTGATTGAGGGACAGGTGTGAGTTTCTTGCTGAGGTTTTGTCTGTTTCAATGGAATGTCCTTTTGTTGAGTGACTTCAAATGTTTACCACTGTTCATTTACACACGCACACATGTCTCAGTCTGTTTAGATTGTTTAGCTTGGTCAGTTCTCTTCTCAAACTCATGTACTTGGCAATGTTTGTTTGTATTTGTAGCTTGTCCTTTCTGTGATTCACTTTAAAATTTTATATTTCTTTAAAATGCACTTTATCACAATTTCCCAGAGGATTTCTCCAGAAGACATTACTCATTCACTAAGTTTCATCATGCAACGGTCGATCTGACATAGTTACATCCCTAGCCAGTTGCACATTGTGTTATTTAAAAAAAACACTGAAAAAAATTCTCCGAACTTGCCTTCCAATATCACTGTTGTCAGTGTGTTTGTCAAGATTATGCAAATTTTGATTTTTTACTGAATTGTCATTATGCCTTTATTAAAAAATTCAATGAGTTCTTGTTTAATACAATGATGAACAATGAAATGCTGTTCAGTGGCCTAAAGCTGTTCTGCTGCTTGTGTCCTTGGCAAGTAGTAGCTAGAATTTACATTCAAACTAACACTACTTCATGGTCTGCGGCCAAATGATTGCTCTGTAATGCCTTTGTTATCAATTCTTGTTAGCATTGTCCACTTTGCCTGAGTTTGCACAAGGTTGTGAACCATTGAATATTTATGCCACATTTTTTCACCTTGTAACCACGTCGCCCTGGTGTCTAACTCTCTTGTATCTGTGTCACAAATCCATCTACCTTATGGCAGAGACTCTGTCCATTCCACAAAAAAAACATAATTTACTGTTTCCTACAATTTTCTGTCACAAATCGATTCGCTGACGTACAGTTTAGTTCAACTTGGTCCCATCCTGTTCCTTTCTGCTTGTCTTCAGCCACATCCCCATGCTGTTCCAAAGCTTCACCTTTTGCATTTGGATTTGGAAAGCTCCTTTTTCAACTGAACCCTGTCCCTGATCCTCCCTGCCAGTTTAAAGCCCTGTCCCTAAACCTACCGACGAGATTGGCCAGGACACTGGGCCCAGTGGGACCATCCGAATGGTTTATTTTTAAACTCAGCTATGGGATGTGGGTGTCTCTGGATGACTAGCCTTTCTTGCCCAGCCCTAGCTGCCCCTGAGCTGAGTAACTTGCTCAGCCATTTCAGAGGCAAACACTTTGCTGTGGGGATGATGGCAGATGTCCCCTAGTGTATTTTTGATGAACAAACATTGTTTCGGACATCAGCAATGATTTTGCACTTATTCATGGATTGTTAATTGCAATTTTTAAAAAAAATGATGATTGCAAATTTCACCATTTCTGATGGTGGGATTTAAACCTGCCTCCACTGAACATTGGGTGAGGTTTCGGATACATGCTCTCACAGTAATGCCACGAGGCCACCACTTCACCTGCTCAAAGTTTGCTCATTCCTGAGCACTGATACCAGGGCATCAGGAACCTAAACCTGTTCTTCCTACATGATTGTTTCGTTCTGAAATCTTCCTGCCCTCTGGTGATATCACTCAGTCTCACTCCATGTGGTATCCCTCACTGTGAGGGTCTAATTGCTGCCTCTGTCAGCGTCTCTCACTCTTGCAGCTACTCCGGATCCTGAGCCAATTGAAGTTTTCACTGCAGAGAGACAGGACAGCACAGGCCAGGGATGGAGACAGGGTTTTTCAGATCTCTGCTGGACTTAGTGCCATTCTCCATGTGTATCCCTCACTGGATCAGTCTAATTTCCCACACTGTCTATTCCTCTGACTCCTGTATATATTAGGAAGGGCCTGACTCAATAGACTTCCCAGCTGCTGGGTGTCTCGTCCATCGCCACATTGAAGATGGTTGATCAGCCAGGGAGACAAAGAGAAGGGAGATTTGGAGTCTTCAATAAATCCTGCAGTGAGGTAAGATCACACACAGTGAACAGAGCAGAGAGCAAAGAGAGGGCTCCAAACATCGGCTAACAAGACATGACATAGATACAGTGCTGGAAGGGGAGCACAGTACAGACACATCCCAGGCTCAATCAACACTCGTACAGTAAGTTCTGTTGTGCTAAGACTCACTACTCTGCAACACTCTATCTATGGCATGTCTTGGTCACTAGTGTCTTCAATAATTTGTAACTCCTATAACAGTTCCTGTCCCAGTAACCTCCACCCTTCCCGATACTCCCTCCACATATTTGAATTGTACTGCATTCCAGACTACCATCCCTATCGCTGTAACTTGCTTCAGTGTCATTAACGTGCTTTATCTCAGTAGTCTCCTCCTTCAAAAACAGGAGACAGGGTCATGCAGCACAGAAACGGTTCCTTCAATCCAACTAGTCCATGCTGACCAGAGTCCCTGAATGAGTCGCGTTTCCCTGCACTTGACCCATAGGCCTTCCAACCTTCTCCTCTCCATGTACCTGCCCAAATGTCTTTTACATGTTGTTATTGTACTTTTAAATTCCACTTCCCCTCGAAACCTATTCCATACCTGCACCATACCCAGTGTGGAAAATCTTCTCCTCCAAACCCTCTTAAGTTTTTTTCCTCTCCCATCTCATTATGCCCTCCAGAACACAGAACATAGAACATGACAGTACAGTACAGGCCCTTCGGCCCTCAATGTGCGCCAACCTGTGGAGCCAATCTGAAGCCCATCTAATCTTCCCTATTCCATTCTGACCCATATGCCTATCCAATGACTGTTTAAATACATATAAAGTTGGCGAGTCTGCCACTGTTTCAGGCCATGCATTCCATGCCCTGACTATTCTGAGTAAAGAACCTACCTCTGGCATCCGTCCCATATCTATTAATTAATCTTAATATTGATCACTACCTCAATTTAAAACTATTTGCCCTCGTGCTAGGCATCGCCATCCGAGGGAAAAGGCTCTCACTGTCCAACCCAAGTCACCCTCTGATTATCTTATATGTCTCAATAAATTGGCCTTAAACTCTTCTTTCAAACACAAACAGATTCAAGTCGCTCAGCCTTACTCATAAGACCTTCCCTCCGTACCAGGGTAACATTGTAGTAAAACCCTTTGGAACCCTTTCCAAATATTTTAATATCCTTCTTCTAATGCGGTGACCTGAACCATAGGCAACACTCCAAATGCGGCTGCACCAGAGTTTTGTACAGCTGCAGAATTATCTCATGGTTCCGAAACTCAATCCCTGTACCGATAAAATCTCACATGCTGTATGCCTTCTTAACAACCTTACCAAACTGGGTGGCAACTTTCAATGATCCATGTACATGGACACAGTGATCTCTCTGCTCATCTGCACTACTAAGTTCTGCTTTACCCACATCCACCTGTTTGGTCACCTCAAAGAAGTCAACAAGGTTTGTGAGGCATGACTTACCCTTCACAAAGCCATGTTGACTATCCCTCATCAACTTATTCATCTCCAGGTGATTATAAATGCTAGCCTTGACAAGCCTTTCCAACACTTTGCCCAGAATCGAAGTAAGGCTCACAGCTCTATAATTACCCAGGGTTGTCTCTATTCCCCTTCTTGGACAAGGAGACATTATTTGCTGTCCTCCAGCCTTCTGGCACTATTCCTGAAGACAATGACGACATAAATATCAAAGCCGAAGGCTCAGCAATCTCCTTACTGACCTCCCAGAGAAACCAAGAATAAATCCCATCTTGCCCAGGGGACCATTTTTTTCACTTCCCAGAATTGCTAACACCTTATCCTTCTGCAGTTCAATCCCATCTAGTTATGGACTCCACTACCCTGGGGTAAAGACGTTGGCTACCTGTACCCCTCATGGTTTTATAAACCTTTATACGGTCACCCCTCAGCCACCTACACCCAGTGGAAATGTGAACGACAATGATATAAATATTTCTGTTTGCATCCCTGATGCTACTTTGCCACAATGTTCTGGTATACACTTGTTAGGACTTAGGGCTTTCTCTACCTTTGTGTTCTAAAACCTCCAGCACCACCTCTTCTGTCATGGAGACTCTTTACAAGCCATCACTGTTTCTTTCCCTTTGTTTCCTAGTCTTTGTCCACAGTACGTTCTGACATGAAACACTCATTTAGGCTCTCTCCCATCTCCTGTGGTTCGACACTTGGATGGCCTCACTGATCTTTGAGGAGCCCTAGTGTCTCTCCAGTTGCTTTTTTGTATTTGTGTGCTGTAGAAAATTCTTCGAATTCTACTTAAACTTATCTGCCAAATCTATCTCATTCCCCCATGTATTTTTCCAGCTTATCCAGCCTCTCTGTTTCTGCCAAACCCTCCAGTATTAGTAAAATCTTTGTCAATCTTTGCTCCATTTGCAGTTTCAGGAAATGCTTCCCAGATCAGGATGATCAGAATTCTATGCAGCATTCCAAAGCTGTGCTGATTATCCCTAATCAATACTTGACGTTGCAAATGCATGCAACTTCTGTCCTGCAGAATCACTTCCAACAACGTCTGCATCGCTGACATCAAACGAATTGGTGTTGATGTCCTTGACTTTCCCTTGCAGCCTTTCCTAAGTACTGGCACAACCTTAGCCACCCTCCAGGCTTCCAGCTCATCACCCATAGCTATCAGTGATTGACATATCTCTTTTATGGGACCCCACAATTTCATCCTGAGCTTCGCGCAATATCCTAGGATATACTTGATAAGTTCCCAAGGATTTGTCCCATCTTATATGCATTTTAGAACCTTCAGTAACTCCTGTTCTGTTAAGTGGAATCTTTTGAAGACGTCACTGTTCCTTATTCCCTGACTTCCCCAGTATTTATCCAAGTTAAGTTCAAATGTGAAATTCTTGTTCAGGTCTCACCCATCTCCTGTGTTTCCACACTTGGATGGCCCATTCGTCATCAAGGAGCCATATCCTGCCCCTAGTTAATCTCCTGAAGAACATACTTGAAGAATCTCTTTGGATTTTCCTCAGCCTGATCTGCCAATGCTTTTTGTGGTCCCCTTTGTGCCCTCCTGATTTCCCTCTTAAATGAATTATTCCACCCGCTTTGTTCTTCAATGGATTCCCTTAATCCAGCTGCCTATATGAGACACGTTCCCACTTTTTGTTGACCAGAGCCTCAATACCCCCAGTTATCCAGTGTATCCCACTTGTGTCAGCATTGTCCTTCACACTAACAGAAATATGGTGTCCCTGAACTCTCATTTTATCGCTCGTTTGAAAGCTTCCCACCTGCCTGACATCCCTTTACCTGCAAATAGCCTCCATAATCAATTGCCAACGCTCTTCACTAATACCTTCTGGATTGCGGCAAGACGAATTTTGATCTTTAACTTGTGGACCAGGCTTGTGCTTTTCCATCGCTATTTTCAAACTAATACAATTATGCTCACTTTGCAAAGTAATGCCTCAGTCCCTTTCGCGGCTACCTTGTTCCCCAAGGGGAGGTCAGGTTTTACCTCTTCCTGCAGTCCAACCATTTACATTCTGACTGAGACATTTTTCTTGCACATGTCCAACAAATTCCACCCATTCAAGATCTGAGCTCTCTGGCAGTCCCAGACTAGATTTGGACAGTTAAATTCCCCGACTATTCCAACCCTATCATTCTTACAGATGTCGGAGATCAGCCGACATATTTTCTGCTCAAAATCTCGCTGACTTTTGGGGGCCTGGAGTACCGCCATATCAAACTGATGACCCATTCCCATTTCTCAATTGCACTATTATAGCTTCAATGGGCGTTCCCCAGGAATATCCTTTCTAAGTGCTACAGTGATATTTCACTGATCAAAAACTCCACCCCCTCCTCTCTGACCTCCTGTTCTATCCTCCCTATGGAATCTGTATCCTGGAACATTTAGCTCCCAGTCCTGTCCCACTCTCAGCTGTGTTTTTGCCATATCTATGGTATTCCAGTCCCACGTTCTCATCCATGCACCGACTTCATTTGCCTTAATTGTTAGGTCTTTTATTATGAAATAAATGCACTTTAATCAATCAGTTTTCCCTCATTGTCTGCTGACGTTTCTACTTTCCTGTCTTGAAATTCTGTCACTCACTGTGACCACTCTGTTTTTAATACACCTTTCCTTAATTGATGTACATATCTGTTCCTCAATCCCTCCGTGGCTGTTGGAGGGATTATAGTAACGCAGTGCTTGCATCCATCTTATTTTTGAGTTTTACCCATATTGCTGCAGTGGATGATCCCTCCTGTATGTCCTCTTCCAGTCTAAATGTAGCATTCTCCCCGATTAGTAAAACACCTCGTCCACCTCTTTCATCTTCTTCTCTATTTCGCCTAAACCATTGAAACTTATCCCTTGTACACCAGTCACTGAAAGCAATATTGCAAGAGCAGAAAGCAGGCAGGAAGATGCATGGTGTGATGATCTTATTTCTAGGGGATTGACTGACAGGACTGTCCAGTCATGAGGGGATTTTAACTGTCCAAATCTAGTCTGGGACTGCCAGAGTGCTCAGAGCTTGAATGGGTGGAATTTGTTAGGCATGTACAAGAAAAATGTCTCAGTCAGAATGTAAGGGCCCTGTACAGCTGTTGTAAGACACCCTGCTGATGAAACAGCTTCCCCGGGACCATGGCTTGTTCCGCTGCACAGGTCTTCAGTCCTATTGCAGGAATGGGGTCAGGGCCCATTGCCTTTGTCGTATCTACTAACTTCACCTGTTTCTTCTTGTCATGTGCAGAAAATCAAATTGATTGAAGACGGGCATCCGTGATTCTGTGGGCATCATGGCGAGGGTGAGGTGGATCATCCACTCTACACGTCTGGCGGAGTATCTTGCTAGAACTACATCCTTATCTTTTACACTGATGTACAGGACTGTTCCATTATTTATTATTGGGATAATAGTGGAGCCCTCTCCTCCATGAAACTGTTTAACCATCCATCACCATTTATGGCTGGATGTGACAGTACTGTTGGTTTGTTGGTGTTGGGATCATTACCCTCTCTCTATCAGATGTTAGTTCTGTTGTTTGCAATGCAAGCAATCAATTATGGTAGCTTTAACAGGTTGTCATAAGGTTTAGGTACACACGATTGGGACACTGGCCCTTTCACTTATACATCACAGAACCATAGATTAACTTGGTTGGAATGGTAGACTGAGGGATTAACTCAGGAAAAACATTACAGATTGTGCTTGAATTTAATTCTGCTTCTGCTGCTGCTGTGGTCAACAGAACCCCATCAATGTCAGGAATACTCATTTAAGAAAGTTTGGAGAGTTGGATCATTTAAAGTATTTGCAGATGTGTTTTGACTTGGAAATGAATTGAGTGCAATGAAGGACGAGTGATGAAGGAGGACTGGAAAGTGTCATAGACTCTTAGAATCATGCAATAAGCAAACAGACATTTTAGCCCAACTCGTCCATGCTCACCTGGTTTCCTAAACTGAATGATTACTATCTTTCGTCTTTTGGCACAGACCCCTCCAAACCTTTTCTATTCAGGTCCACATCCAATTGTCTTTCATATGTTGTAATTGTACTCCCCAATGCCATTTCCTCTGACAGCTCGCTGCATATACACACTATCCTCTGTGAGAAACAACTGTCCCTGAGATCACTTTTAAATCCTCTCTGGTTCTATACATACCCACCTATCCATGCCTCTCATGATGTAATGAAGGTCACTTCTCAGCCTCCAACGCAAAAGGAACAAAATCCCAGCCTACCCGTATATCTCAAAATCTCCTATCTCCGTCACATATTTTAAATATTTTTGTCCCTTTCCCAGTTTATCACATCCTTCTAACTGCAGGACGACAAGAATTGCACTCAGTGCCTCAAATGTTTACTTGCCATTCTTTTATAGAGGCACAACATGATGTACAAATTCCTATAATCAATGCTCTGACCGATGGAAGACAGATTTATGCCTTATTCTCTGCCCTGTCAATCTGCGACTCCACTTTTCACGGAACTATGTACCTGGACCCTGGATCTCTCTGTTTGACAACACTCCCAGCGCGGTACCATTTTCTGAATAAATCCTACACTCGTTTGTCTAAAAAAATGAAACATATCGTATTTATCTGCATGGAGCTCCATCAGCCAATCCTCAGCCCACTTGTCAAGTAGATCAAGATATCTTTGTGCTCTAAGATAGCCTTCTTCACTGCCCACCAGAACTCCAAGTTTGGGAGTTTCATCTCCAAATTACTATCCACGGTTCCAGTGTTCCCATCCAAACAATTTACAAAAACAATGAACAACAGCAACCTGGTCCTTGTGGCACAACGCTGGACACAGGCCACCAGTTGGAACAGCAAATCTCTCCCAGCACCCTCTGTCTCCTACGGTCAAGCCAGTTTTGCATCTAATTGGATAGCTGTCCCTGATCTCCTGTGATCTAACCTTATTAAACGAACTACCATGTGGAACCTTGTTGGGCCTCACTAAGGTCCACGTAGACAACATATGCTGCTTTACATTCGTCTATCTTCCTAATAACCTCTTTAAAACCTGCAATCTCGTTTGTGAGACATGGATTCCCAGACATAACGCCATGCTGAATATCCCCAATCAGTCCTTGCCTTTCCAAATGCATGTAAATCCTGCCTCTCAAAATCTCCTACAAACACTTATCCACCCTTGACATCAAACTCACTGGTCTGTACTTCCCTGGGTTTTCTTTGCAGCCAAATTACAAATAATGTAATGACATTAGCTGTCTTCCTGTCCTCCAGGACCTCAACCGTGGCTGTCAATGATACACATAAGAAAGTCAAGAGAACAGCAGAGTTCGTAAGACAGAAATGTGCTGGAAAAGCTGTGCAGGTCTGGCAGCATCTGTGCAGAGGAATCCAAGTTAATGTGTTACAACACAGGGAACACCCCCGCCCCCACCCTGCGCTAATTTAAACTTGCAACACACAAAAGATTTAACCTGTGCTGTAATCTGTAAAAATTCAGAAGGCCAACAACCATCCTAAAGGTCACTATTTAAAGTAAAAGTTAACAACTTTTTAAAAAAATTCTAACAGAGAATAATTAACTAACAACTATTTGCAACTCCTTTCTCTGACCTATCTTTTACTTTCTCTTCTACAATACTGGTCCAATCACAGCGCCCAACCCCCCCACCCCCACCCAAATTAAGATATACCAAACATTCAAATTTCAGAACCAGCCAGCTGTCGAATCTTCTCTTGGTATCTTCCTCTGTCTTTTCTTCTCCTGAGAGTTTCTGTTTCAGAGGTCAATGATAAATAAAGGTACATTTCGGAGAGCTATTCTCCGGGCAGTCTGCAGATGGTGGTGCCGTGGCAGTTCTCCCCTAAGTGGTCTTTTTTTTTCAGCTTTCTACCCCAAAGCAATGGGTAATTTCATTGTTTTATAATATTACCAAATGCCAAATTTAAACTCGATTGTAGTTTAGCTTCTTGGATATAATTTAAACGGATTGATCAGATTTGATTTTTTTTTGTCTCATAGCAACCCAGGTACTGCCAGCTGCTGAATCAAATCTTACATTGTAAATTTTCCAGAACTCACTGTGCATGTAAATCCTTCAACTCTCTTAAAGGTACCTTATCCTGTATACGTTCATAACACCTTCTCTCTCAAAAAAGAACCATCATAATGAAAACATGACCTCATTTGTTTTTCTGTTGTTTAAACACATTACCATAACATACAGATAACTGAAATATAAGTCAACCTTAACTCCTTCCCATTTACCGATATTTTACATCAGATAAATACAAATCTCGTCTAAACTTTATCAGTTAAATCGGTGAGAACGCATTTGTGGTTATATTCTTACTACACGCTACATGTAGGATTTTTAAATTAAAAATCCGTAACAAAAGACTCCAATGAAATACTCTTTAAAGCATTCCAAGAATGTAAGCAGATTGGGATCCGGGTACACAACCGTCTCCAACACGCTGTTTGTGAATTTACATTACAATGTTATAAGGCTAGTACCAAACTCAATACTTCTTTCTCAATCGTAGAATATTTTCTCTGAATGGATGTGGAGTTTCTTTAAAAAATATGACCCCATCGCATTGTCCAGTAGCAGGACAGCTGCAACTCCTATGTCACTAGCGTCAATGGCAACTTTGAAAGGTTTTCAAGCGTTTCGTGGAGCTGAAATTGGTTTGATGCTCAATATTTCTTTTTAATGTTCGAATGCCTCCTGGAATTGTTCTGTCAACCAAAACTTTGTGTTCTTCTTCAGCAAGTCGAATAATGGTACCACGACACTGCTGAAATTTGGAACAGACGTCAGATAGAATCCACTGACTCCTAAGGAGTGAAACACCTTTTTCTTCAAGGTTGGTCGTGGAAATTCCTCGGTTGCATTTCTCTTTGCGTTCCATGGGATCAACCTTACATGACCGATATTTTGTCCCTAGAGCATTACGTATGCATTCATGCATTCAGTTTTGTTTAGTTTTATCACCAGTTTTGTTTCTCGTATTCGTTCAAAAATCTCTGCCAACTGTACCAAGTGATGTACCAGGACTTAGTAAAGATCACTACATCGTCCAAACGGACTGCACAGTTTATTAATCAAGCCACAACTCTGTTCATGAGTCTTTGCAATGTGTTGCGTGTGTTCGTCATTCCAAAGCGCATCACTTTGAATTGATACAGATCATGTGGCATTACAATTCAGAAATTTCTTTCACTGTCTCTGATAAATGTACCTGCCAGAAACAACACATAAAGTCCCAACTTCGTGATGTAAGTGACTTGTCCAACTTTCTCGATACAGTCCTCCAATGTCGGTATTGGATACAAGTCTGATTTTGTAACTGTGTCGATATTTTAATAATCCAAGCAAAATCATTGAATCCCATTCGGTTTGGGAACTAAGATAATCGGCGAGCTCCACTTGCTCGAGCTTGTTTCGATGATGTCCTTATTGAGCATAGCCTCCACCTCCTTCTGGACCTGTCTGGCTTTGAGAGGATTAAGCCGATATGGATTGTTTTATGTGAACAGTATTCTCTACATCTACTCCATGTATAATAGCATTTCTCCCCCCGATATGATTCTAACATAAGTCCTCATATTGCAATAACAAACCTTTCAACTGTGTTCTTTGCTCCTGAGACAGATAATTTACTAACCTGTCCCACTGCCCAAAGACTTCTACATTTTTGACATATTTTGAGGCACATAAATTCATAACATTTGGATTTGATTCCTCACTCTGTGGGGCAGTAACTAACACCTGTTTCTCCAATTTGTTCTCTCCTCTACTTTTCAGGAGTGGACCTACACTCATGTATAAGTCAAATGAAGAGGCCTTCGAATGTGGGAATTGTGCAACAGAGGTGCTAGTTTCATTAATGCCTGTGGCCTGTGACATGAATGACATGTATGCCAAACGTTAACCACATCTTTGCGCATTCCAGGTCAATAAAAATGTTTTGTCCCTTAGCCCAAGTCTTTCGTACCCCTAGGTGACCTCCTACAGGTCGTTCTTATGCTACCTGTAAAACTTCCTGTCTCTATACTACCAGCAACACAATCTGGTGCACCTCAGCACATTTCTCCTCTGCACTAACCTGATGTGGTCTCCATTTCTGTCTTAAGATCTACCTTTCAGATAATAACCCTCATGAATATGCTTTGCCTCCTTTTCAGGGTACACATCCACATATATATCTTTTATCATCTTGTTTGTCTGTTGCCAGTCCCTTCGCCTTTCAGGATAAAAACCTGTTTAGCTTTTCCCTGCACCATTACGGCAAACAGGGTGTCCGTTAACTGAACCTCAACTCCTTCATCTTTGTCTATAGTTTGTCCTTCGTGCTGTGACTTATAATAGTAGGATATGGTTACTTCACAGCCTGGGGAAAATACCAGGATATTTCGGATTGAAGACTTCAGTTTCTTGGTCTTCCTTTGGCTTCTCCACAACAAGGGATGTCACTCCCAACTTGGACGCTGCTAAATTGTTCCCAAGAACAAACTGGATTCCTGGATCTGAAAGTCTGCTACTCATTCCCACTATAACTTCCCCAGTCTTGAGTAGGCACTCCAACCTGATCTTACCCAGGGAAATGCCAAATTTTTGTCCATCTTTCCCATAAATTAATACACTCGTGGGTAACGGATCAGAAAGACTACAAATTCCTTCATCGCTTACTTTTTGTGACTGGTTAGTTCATGTACCTCTCAAATGTGTAATTTCTTGCTCTTCTCCCAATGTGATTTCTAGTAAACTTTACTCACAGAGGCGAATTCTGTATTGAGATCAGGTACTAACTCCATACCCATCCCCTGCCTAAACTGTGCACTTTGCTGCAGCTTTTCGGTTCTTGTTGGGGTTTCCTTTAAAACTTTCACTGATACCACTTGCTTAGCTTCTTTTACCACCTCGTTTCCTACAGTCGCTTTCTGCCCAATCAGAACTGTGACCATACATATCCCACCTTACGTCAGTGAAAATACCTTTTCCTAATCCCCTTATGAAACCACCGGCACTGTAACTTTCTGTGTCCCACTCCATTACAGTGAAAATACCTGAGGCCTTTCATCTCTTTTCCACTCTCTTGGGCATCTTCTTTAGCCTGTGGTAAATTCATATGTTCTACTCTTTCTTTTATAGTGTAGCATCCTCTCTTCTCCCAAATTATATCCCTCACAGGACGGAATTCTGGCTCGAAGCTTGTCTTATGCAGCAACATGTATTCATCTGCTAATTTCTCTTGCCCTTCTCAATTTCTGAACTTTCTTTTCCTCCACGTGAATTGTTGTCTCTGGAAGTGAGGTTTTAAACTCCTCCAGCAGAATAATCTCCTTTAAAGCCTCATAGGTTTTATCTATCTTGAAAGCCTGCCCCCATCCATCAAAATGCCTGTGCTTAATTCTTTCGAACTCAAAATAAGGCTGACCTGGTTCCTTCTTTATGCGTCCGAACTGCTATCTACTTTCTTCCAGTACCAATTCGAAATTTGTAATCACATAAAATATGTTGTTTCACGTCTTCATAACCTGTTGACCCCTCATCTGACAGCGCAGCAAATACCTCACTAGCAATGTCTCCCAGCTTAGTCCCAACTAGCATTACCCATAAATCCTTGCACCACTCCAACTGCCTAGCCAAATTTTCAAATGAAATAAAGAAGGCTACAATATCCTTCTCATCCAGTGTGGCAGAGTTTTGACATAGTTGTATATTTCACTAATGTCCCTTTTACTCTCCATCCTGTTCACTTGACTTTGCTGCCTGAACCACAACTTCTCAAGTTCAAATTTGCTCTCTCTTTGTTCGGCAAAGAACTTTCTCGTCTCTTTTTATTCCTCTCACTCTGTCTCTTCCCCCGTGCTTTCTCTTTCTTCTCTCTTTCTCGCTCCCTTTGTTTATCTTTAAACTGCATTTTCTTCAATTGTAATTTCAGTTTTTTTTCTAAATCTTCTGCATTTGTCTGTTTCTCTGACACACCTTAGTGTTTGAGTAATTTCATGACAATTTCAGCTTTACTCTTGTTCTTATTTAAACCTAAATCTAATTTCTTTGCTAATTCCAAACGTTTGGCTTTTAAATTCCTCCTAAATGCCCTCGGCAAATGTGAGAATCATCTTCACACCCCAGAACCTCTTTAACATTTTTTTAAGATTCATTTCTCTCAGTTTAAATTTAACCAACCACAAGTCACCGAAATGAAACAAAATGTCTCCCCGACTTTTTATTTAAAGCTCTTGGGCAGCTTTAAATAACGTGTAAATGATTAAATCTACTATGCATTTTCATACTCCAAACCTATTTAACTCTGCCTAAATCTCAGACTGGAACTGTCTAAACTTGTTCAAATCGCAGACAAAAGGCCCCAAACTATTATGACACATGGTAGACCCCTCTCCTAATCTAAACCAGCCACAAAGAAAAAGATTCACCTCATGCTGGAATCTGTTAAATTTTGAGAGGCACAGATCCATTTACAGAGGTTACTATTTAAAGTAAAATTAACAGTTTATTATTTAAGTCCAACAGAGAATACTAAAATGAACAACTACTTACAACTCGTTTCAGTAAACCTGTTTTTTTTTCCTCCACTCCACAATAATGGTCCGATGAAACAAATCACCATGATTAAGATTTTTAAAAAATATATAATCACGTTTCAAACCCCAGTCAGCTTTGTCAATTCTCCTTTGAATATTTTTCTCTGTAGATTTTTTATCTTGGTTGGCTTTGATGTTCTGCTGTGCAAACGTCTTATAGACAGTTACCTTTCAGAAAGCTCTTCAGCTAGCAGTCTACCTTTGTGGTAGTTGTCAGTTCTTGTCAGTTCTCTCTTTAAATGTTCAAACTGTCCGACTTTACACCTCAAAACATTGCATTATTTCATTGATTTTGATGCCATCAGATACATTTTATTTCAAACTCCATTGGATTTCAGTGTATTGGGGCATAGTTAAACTGACTGGCCGAATTTGAATTTGTTTTTGTACCATGGCAGCTCATAAACGCTACTTGTTTCACAGTCAAATGTTACATTTTAACTCTTTTCAGAACAATGTACACCTCTACACCCTCATAACAATATCATTTGTCAGCCCTACATAGTTTTACATAAATTTGATCACCTAAGTTCACATAATACACTTTTCTGTTCAAAAAAGACCCGCTTTCTCTCATCTTTCCTTTGTCTAAATCCTTCTTTCCAGATTTGATTACAATTACTTACAATGTTACTGGCATTCTTCGACAAAGTAATACATTGTGTGTGTTTAGTGAATAATCCTCTGTAATTGAACTGAGATGAAAGGATGAGATGCAATCACATTCCCATATGAAGAAGTAAATGTGCAACTTTTCCGAGCTTTCCGATATGAAAAAAAATGCAAATATCTCCTTTATTCAGGATTGGGAAAGTGAACAAATGACGTTCACGGACAGAACAGGAGTAATTCAATGAAGCTTTCCAGGGATCAGTGAATGACCAAATATTTAGTTTTCTCCTGAGAGTTTAAATTCAGCTTTGTTTCAAGTCTGAGTTGCGAACGTTTTTATCAATATGCAAATATCATCGGTGACAAAACCAGAAGTTGCTAGAAATGCTCAGTATTTCTGGAAGTATCTATTGTGAGAAAGCAGATTCAACACCGGATAACTGAATGGGTCTAGGTTGTTTTCTTTTTGCCAATAGTGTTCAGATATGCGCCGCTTAGATGCATTAGTCAGGGGCAAATGCAGAGAAATCGAGTAGGGGAATGGGTCAAAGTGCCTTACACTTTGGAGGGTCAGCGTGGACGTGCTGTGTGAAATGGCCTGTTTTCCCACCCCAGTGATTCTATGATTCTATGAATTCATCATACAAAGGGCGATTGGTGCGAGGATTAGCGATGTCTCCGAGCATGTTCAGGGCATACTGAAGGGGGAGGGTGAACAGCCAGCGGTCGTGGTACACATTGATATGAATGACATCCGTAAGAGGAGTGAAAGGTCCAGCAAAGAATGTTTAGGAAGCGAGGCCTGAGTTTAAAAGCAGGATCTCCATGGTTGTATGGGAAATAGAACTATCTGACTTCAATAATTTCAGTCCGAGTCAAGATCTGAAGCAGCAGTATCGTTCATTATCCTCTTGAAAGAGTGGTGCCTATAAGGTAGGCACACTGAGTTTAACAAGTTCACAATTTTTTTATACAATTCGTTCCTCTTTTACTCCTCCCCCGCTTATTCCATTGCTTCTCCCCGATTACATTGCCCACTTCTCTAAACATGGCTGTTCATCTCTTGCCACATCTGGCCTTGTTCGTGACAAAAATGCATTTCCTACTTGGTTGTTTCACCACATCCCTCTGTGGTGTATTGTTATATATTCTCCTTGACTGCCATCTGCTTACATGCTCAATAAAGCAACATTTCCTTCCATTCTTTGCTCATACTGAGCCTTATGACCTCTTTTTTTTTGTTTTTACAGAACCTGGAAACGGATGCTTGTAACTGTTTATGTAAGCATATCTCACTTAAACTACACCTCTCTCCCTCTTTCATGATTCAGCCTTGTGATCGTTGCAGATAATATTTATAATTACTCCTCACAATTCTCCCTTTTATTTTTACATTCAATTGTTGTTTCTGCAATTTTTCCATTAAGCATCACCCCCAAAATTAACAATAATTATTCTTGAGACTTCATCCATCTTGGTATTACTCACCCCCTCATTATTTAATAGAAAAACGTCCTGCGTGACTCCATTTTAGGGGCATCTGTTTAATGAAGGCTGTCTCAATCAGTCTTTGGGCGAGTCCTCGTATACAGTGCAACAGCCAATGCTACGACAACCCCGGCTACTACTATCAGGGAAGTAAGGATGGAAGTCACCACCCCCTTCGATTTTCCAAACCATGATTCAAGCCATCCCGTGAGAGATGTGTCTTCTCCTGAATTATCAGCCAGTTCCTCTGCTAAGGTAGTAAATCCTCTTAAGGCCCGAGTAATTGAACCATCAGGTGCAGTGTTATTAGGAATGAAGTACAACAGTTTCCTCCTAACATCACACATACGCACCCCTTTTCCACTAGAATCATATCAAGGGCCATTCTGTTTTCCCATGCCATCCTACTTGTCGCATCAAGCTGTTCTGATATTCCTTTAACAGAATCTCTTGCATAATTTATAAATCGCTGTTGATTATAGAAAATGCAATTGATCCAACCTACATTTTTATTAACTGTTACCCACCAAAAGAGAGCTGCCTCAATGCCTGCTGCAATCAGGTTGCGAGCCTTGAACTCATCAGGTACCCATTCACCCCACCCCCAGAGACGTCTATAGAATTGAGATAAATCCTGTCATCGAAAGAAGAATCTAAGAGTGATCTCTTACTCCTTCTCTTTTACCCTCGTATCGTTTCCTTCTCAAATGCCAGGGTGAATGGAATTGCCAATTGTATAATTGCACATATCTCTCTCCAATCTGGAGGTAGGGTGGGTCTCAGTATTTTGCCTCCACAGTACGACTACAAATCCACTCGGGGAACTTCAGTGCTGAGTAGTTACCTTCCTTGTCTGTATCAATGAAATTCTTAATTTCTGTACATAATTTCAGCTTCCCCAAATCTCTTGACCGATTTGTACATCATCTATGCACATACAATATGTGATTTCCTGCTACAGCTGAAAACTTGGAGGGGGGGTTAAGCCTTTCATCTCCAAGGGAGGGAACATCAGAGATAGGGAGGTGTAGTTTATATCATTCCATGCAGTCTTATCCTGTTACAGGGCTACCATACATTTCATGCCCTTCCTGTTTCGCTTCAATCCGAGTGGAAAGGGAAAAACCTGGGCCACTGACCTACTGAAGGCATATGCGTAGCAATTGCTCTTGTTCAGAATTTTTACAGTATACTTTACCCAGGCATTTGTATCCCCATCATCGAGAGGAGTGAAAGGTTATATCTTATTACCCAGTAGTTCTGCCCATTTTCCCTTTCTGACGCTAATTCTAAAACAACAGTCCAAGAAATCATTTCCCTTTGTTGTAATTTCTATCCCACATTTTTCATTTAATTGTACCTGATTGGTGCCTCCACACCCTCCACCCCAAAATTCTTTGATTATCTGCATCCCCACAATTTACTAAGCTACAAGCATCGGCGTCTAATACTTGCGGGTTGTCAGACTCAGGGACCGTTAATAACACATATGAAAATGATGTTTGATAAAATCCCAATACTAAGAGAGCTAGTATCATAACTCTAAGCATCCCCAGCGTTCTAAAAATCATGCTGAAGCACCAAAAGACTTCAGAAATAATCCCGCGCTCGCGTCACCACTGAATAATCAGTTACTCAATGTCTCTTCAGCCTGAGTTTCAGCGGTTCTTGCGTTGATTTGGCTGTCCAGACGTCTTTCTGAATTGGAGATTCCACTAGCCCTTTGATCCGAGGGTAGTGAATCCAGCCTTTCCCCGCCATCCTTATCACTGTTTCAGTCGAAAGAGCCTGGTCAGGCCCTTCCCAGTCCGGCTGCGTTTTCGTCTCTGTCCACGATTTTACTCAGACCCAATTTCCCTTTCTAATCGTATGAACTGCGAATTCAAGGGGCAGATACGCTCTGTGCTAATAAACCTTGTTTCCTGAGGAAAGACAAAGAGGAGGACAAACCCAGTGTATACTTCTTTAAGAACAAATCTTTAGTTTCTGGGATTGGCAGTGGCCGGAGGATATACCTCTACCCATCCGGATAAATGATGAACTATTACCAAAATACCTCAGTCTTCCCACTCAGGGTAATTCAGTATTATCTACCTGGGTGCTCTGGAATGGTCTTAGCACATGTTCTCTGCCTCCTGGGATTTGTTTCCTTAACACTTTCTTGTTTTTTTTTAAACATGTAATGCATCCCTCACATACCTATTTGGCTATCTTATATATCCCTTTGCATCCATATTTCCTTAAGACTAAATGACACATTGCTTGTTCTCCCCAGTGGCTCCCCTGATGTAGAACCGCCATAATTTCTCGCATCATCATTTTGTTTAACATTTCCCTTCCTTCATCCAACATATGTCTGCTGTTTTTGCAGCACCTAAATTTTGCAATTCTTTTTCCTCTCTTTCAGTAAATAATGGAGGTTCCCGAGGACCTGGGACAGTAGGTATTTTGGAATAAACCACAGTTTTCTGTGGATTTAGGGCTGCTTCTTTCGTTACTTCATCGGTCAGTAATGTAACGTTCCATTCTTTAAGTAACAATGAATTAATGCAGTCATGTTTTAAGTTAACCGTGAATCAACATGACAGGTCACTGAGAATGTGTGAAGGGATCAATTAATATTGATTCAGGCTAACACAATCGATTTTTTAAATCAATATTAATTATTAATTATATATTATATAAATAAAATAATCATTATCTGTAATTCAGGGTGGAAACTCAAGAAGTCACCAAAGCATTTTTAAAAATTTAATTGCACAGTTCTGTCTGTTTACCAGTCACTTGTGACTTCTCATTCTGTTTCAGTAATTGTTTTGCTCGAGCACGTTCATTTTTAAGAACCTCAACAGATTCAATAGCACCCTTTGCAGTTAATTCAATCCCAATTTGGTGGCAGTATTTTGTCATGAGCGCAAACCTGATTCTTCGTGCCTCGCATCGCAAAACTGTCACCATAATCCAATTAACTCTTTCGTGCCTGATCCCTTGGGCTTAAAATTTAAGAATGACCTTACTGCTCCCGTATCGACTAGGAAAACTACGTCCTCTGTATAAAGTCGCAACTTTAAATTTATCAAGGGTTCCTGGTGGGTATCCGGGGGCAGGAACCCCTGACACCCCTCTTCCTTATCAAAATTCATAAGCAATATTGCCCTCTCTTCCTTTTTCAGATCCGGACATTACCACTTAAAGTGATCTGTCTATCCACAGTAATACCATCACGCCTGTGGGGATTTCTACCTCGATTCCTGTCCCTGTCCACCAAACCACTTAACAACTCCTCCATTTATTTTCAACATGCTGCCCCCCACCATTCCGGTTTCGTTGTCCTTTTAGTTATGTCTTTTTCTTTATTACCTCATCAACCGTGGGCTTTCGTTATTTTTGCTCTTTGTTTCCGCTTCTCATGTTACGTTGCCAGATGTTTGTTTGGACATTGAACGTTTTGTTAAGAAGCACTGCAATGTTTCTTACTCCCTATAACTTCAAATACCAATTCATCAATTTATGCTTGTCTAACTTTAAAGTCTGCTCCTAATTATACTTTTTGGAACCTTACTTATAAATATATATATTATATGCTACAAATTCATTTATTCAGTATTCCATATTTAAAATGTAAAATGCATGCAGTTCCCATCTTTGAAAATCACTAAAATTATCCAATTTTAGATCCTTAATTTAATTCCAAAATTAGTTTTCTTAAGTAGTCCTGACCAGTCATTGCTAAATGACAATGCTATAGCTCGTGAAATAACAGGAGCTGCCTTAAAAGGATTTGTCTATTCAAGTTTTAAAAAAAGTCGAATGCATGAATAATGGCCAAATCAAAGATCACCGATATTACCCATAGGAGTTTTTAAAAATTACAATCTAATGTTGAACTGACATTTCAAATGTCCTCCATGATTCGCTTTTATGTAAGGATAAAAGAGATTAGTTAGAAACTGATAGTAAGGCATTTATGACCTGTAAAAGAAGAGGAGTTAACATTTTATTTCATAATCACTGCAAAATCCTTACCCTTGAAAGTAATCAAGTTAAGTTTCCATAATAGAAATCACATTCAAAACAGTTCTGGATCTCAAGCTCCAGGGAACAAAGCACAAACACTAAATCACCAACAAACACATGTGCATTGAAACCAAATCGCAAAGGGTTAAACTTTCTACCAGCTGTACAGGAATTGCGGTTAGAGTCGCCTGGGTGTGATTGGCTTTACAGTCCCCTAGGTTTGTCTGGATTAATCAATTGGCAAGGAGAGCCTCAAAGAACGATTCATCGAACGTATGAGGGATTATTTCTTCGAGTAACGTCTCAAGGAATGAAACGGAGAACTGGCTTTGTTATAATATAATGAGGTAGGAGCGATAAATCATACTGTAGTACAAGATCACCTTAGAAAGAGTGACCACAAAATGCTGCAGTTTCACATTCAGACTGAAACAGTGAAGGAAGAGTCACAGATGTGAGGTGTAGTGTTGGACAATGACAATTTTACCGGCCTGAGGAAGGGCTTCGACTGAGTGGACTTGGCAAAAAACATTAAAGGGCGGGACAGTTGAAGAACAGTGACAGCTAATTCGGGAGATAGTCCAAACCCCTTAATTAAAGTGCAATCCTGCGTGGAAGAGGAATTTTAAAAAAGGTGAAAAATGATCCATGTCTTAACAAGGAAATCAATAATAACATGCAGGTGATGGCCTGGTGGCATTATCACCAACTGCTGATCCAGATAATGTTCTGTGGACTCGATTTCAAATGCCACCGTGTCTGAGGGTGGAACTTAAATTCAATATGACTCTCAAATTAAGAGTCTATAGATGACAGTGAATCTATTGCTTATTGTTTGAAACACCCATATGTTTCATGAATGCCCTTTAGGACTGGAAACCGCCATCCTTACCTGATCTGAACTACACGTGACTTCAAACCCACACAAATTTGCTTGACGCTTAACTGCCTCTGAGCAATTAGGGAAGGACAATGAGTACTGCCGAACCAGCGACGCCATCTTCCTATGAATGAAATAAAGAAAAGCACTTTAATTGTTCGCAATCTTTTGCTAAAAAACAAAATCAATATGGCTACGAAGGAAAATGCATCGAAAACATAAGAATGAATAAAGAACACTTGTCCGAGTAGATAAAAAGTAAAAGAATGCTGAACGCAAATATTGCCCTTTTAGAGAATGAAAACGACGGGGTAGTAATGGGAAACTCAGAAGGGGCAGAGGTAATGCCAACATTTCTTGCTTTCACAGTGGAAGATAATTTCTTCATAAAATTTACAACAATTGCAAAGGATCTTGCCGGGAGTAAGATGCTGAGGGGAGAAGGTATTAGATACATTGATGGGATTAGAAGGAGGTGAGGTTCTTGGACTGGACTCTGTTACATTAAAGGAGGTAATAGCAGAGGTACCTAATGTGTTAGTTACGATATTCAAAAAATCCTTTGATTCTGGAACTGTGCTGAATTATTGGAAAATTAATAATGTGACACTCGTATTCGAAACAAGAGATAGGAAAAAATAGCAAATTTTAGACCAGTGAGTTTTAACTAGGTAGTGGGGACGTTTCTTCAGTCAACCATAACGGAGAAAATTACTGAATATTTGGAAAAAACAACGATGAGTTCACCACTGTCAGCACGGTTTCATGATGGGCAGGTTGTGCTTGACAAACCTGCTGATGTTCTTTGAGAACGTAACCAACAATGTGGATAATTGGGATACAGAAACTGCTGTACGTCTAAACGTCAGAAGGCATTTGACAAGGTGCTGCATAAAGGGCTGATTTAGCAGGTTAGATCCCAGGAGGTTAATGGTAGAATATTGAAATGGATAAAAGATTGTCTTACTGACAGAAAGCAGAGCATTGGGATAACTGGTCTTTCTCTGACGAACTAAAACTCGTGAGGTGCTGCAGTTTTCAGTTCTCAGACCCCAACTGTTTACAATCAATCCACATGACCTGGAAGGAGAGACAGAGTACAGCAAATGAATTCACAGATGGTACTAAACTAGGTGGCAAACAGGCTGTAATATGGAAATAAAGAGTTTGCAGATGAATATTAGAAATTGGGGCAGATTGTCATATCTGGCAGAAGGTGTTTAATGTGGATAAGTGCAAAGTTGAATTTCCATCCGCCACTCCTAATTTCTATGTTCTTGTGTTGCTCCATCTACAGTTCTTTGAATATTATTCACTGTTGGTGGCTGGAGTAACATGGCTCGTGGGTTTTGGTCAAGGGAGGTGTAGGTTGCTCTGTGTGTCGGGAACAAAACATTAATGTGGAGAAAAGACCACAGTCAGGCTTTGTTGATTCCCACTGCAGTCCTGGCACCCAGCTGGCCTATCCCTGCTCTTTACTCCTGATGTTTAATTGCCTGGAGTAAACCACATCAAAATGTTGCAGTCAGACAGACAGTCCGTAATTAACATGCCCATTTCATAATAAAGTAACAAATTGCCATTCTGATATTACATTATCAACACTGTTGGAAAGTGTCATACTGTATATCTTATGAAAATATTTTGAATTATTATAAAAGAATACAAACATTGAAAAGATTAGAAAAGGAAGATGTGAAGAGGACGTAAGTCTTTAAAGAGGTCAGGGGAACGGGCAAATATTGGTCTTTGGAGCAGGAGGTTGAGGGGGCAGTATTATCACTCACTGGGCTGAGGTGTGGCAGTTCGAGTTTAACTTGGATAAATGTGAGGTATTGCAGTTTGGTAAAACAAAAAGGGGGGCTTATACAATTAATAGTAGTGCGTTGGTAGTGTTGTAGAAAAGAGGGACCCACAGGTGCCGATCGAATTCACAGAAGTTTGTGGCACTTATAGACAAGCTGTTTAAGGCTGCTTCATGGCTCAGACATTTGGGGTTAGAAATTGAGAAGTCATGCTGAGATTGTGCAGGACATTGATGAAGCCTCTTCCGCAGTACTGTGTGAAGTTCTGTTATTGGAAATAGATTATTCAGCTGAAGAGTGTTCAGATGAGATATACCAGGATGCTGCCAGGAACACCTCATCTTCTGCCTCGAGATCCAAAAAACACACGGCATGAACATTGAATTCACTAATTTGCAAATCTCTCCTCGCCGATCCAGATCCCAGATCCAACCCTCCAACTCAGATCCGGCCTCTTGTGGGAACCTACCTGTCCATCTTCCTTCCCACCGATCCGCTCCAACTCCCCACCGACCTATCACTATCACCTCCTAGCTTCGCTCACTTATACCAACCTTTCCACAAACTCCCCCCCCCCACACACACACATTTATCTCTCAGATCCTTTGCCCCTTCACAGGTCTGAAGAAGGGTCCTGCCTGAAACGTTGACTCTCTTGCTCCTCGGATGCTGCCTGACATATTGTGCCTTCTCCACTATCATGCTTTACCTACTCTGAATTCTCCAACATCTGGAGTCCCCATTGTCTCTTAGGTACAATTCTCTATTAATATATCAATGCCATCTGTCTGTTAAAACCCCACGCTGTCTGAGATACATTTTCTCTCCAGATCATGGCCTATAAGAGTTATCTCAATCTCTTACTGATAGTTTCATGCCTCAGCAGTAGTTACAGGTCTATGTTTCTATTTATAAGCAGAGAAGCATGTTGGTGTTCTGATAAACCTCTGGCATTACTTCCATATCCAATGCAGACTGAATGGTTACACAATTAATCTACATTCGTTCCCTCAGTCAGCCTCGCATATCCAATGTTAACATTAACTGTGTAAGTGTTAATCGTGATTTTTAATTGTAATAAAACAGTATTGAATTGAAATGCGTTGGCTGCAGCTATTTGTTCAGTGACTGTGATTAATGTCAGTCTCCATGGATCCTAAATGTGTCACTGGAGGGCTTGCCTCCTTTATTAATTAAGGATTCAGTTCAATGTGTTATTCCATAGTATGAGTGGGAGCATCGCCGACAGTACTAACAGGGATCAGCAACTCCAGAGATTCAGGGAGGAGAGATCAGAATCTGATAACATTAGACTGAAGTGATCCAACAATGGACAGGGGTTTATCCAATAGTCTTTACTGGCTTCACCAACATTCGACATCATTAGCATGGAGGATCCATCATGTACTGATTGTTATTCAAGCTGGTTACTATCCCATCCTCACTATAGTTGGTGTTCCTGGTAAGTCATTCTAACTGTCTATTAAAGCAGGTTAAACTGAACTATTGTTCATATTATTAAAATTTGGAAAAGTGGAAGCCATTGTTTTCAGCTCCAATCAAAAATTCCATTCCTGAGAAATTATAATGAGCAAATTACTAGTTGCAAATGACTCACAAATATGCGAGGAGAAACTCGAAAACTCCATAATCCTTCTCGCCCTGCACAGATCGATATCTCCGTATCCTCCCCACTCACTAATTCTGTCCATTACCACCATTATGATATCCTCATCTCCTCCTCAGCCACAGTGCACCTTCTGAGTAATCCTTCATTTGAGCCTCAGTTAAATCCGGATTCATCTGTTTCAAGCTCTTTCTAACCACATGTCCGTCACAAAATAATCGCAATTGAAACGTTTAACTTGTTCTATGCACGGAAACTGTCTGACGGGAAGATAATGCATGGTCATTGTCTTATGATCTAGAATCACAGAATAATAATCTGTTAATATGAAGGAAATTGGCGGCATTGAAGTGAAGCCATCATCATTAAGTATAAACAGCCCATCTGCTTGCCTCATTTCCTTTAGTGACGGCAATGGGTCATCCTTCCCTGATCAGGTCTCTGTGCGACTGTAAACCCACGACAATGTGTTTTACTCTTTATTGTCCTGTGGCTGAACCAGCCACTCAGTTCAAGATAGGCATAACATGCTGGCCTGACCTGTGAAGGAAGAACAAAAGGAAAGATAGCTCCCTTCCACTGCCTGTTTCCCATATTCCTACAGCTCATTTCCATTCAGGTGGGTGACCATTCCTTATTTCAAGTGCATTCTTTCTTAGTCTTTCCCTGAGTGTGATGTTCATCTCCCGTAGAAACTCTGATGTTGGCTTTGTTGATGCTCACGTATAGATGTAAGGAGCTTTTAAATTCCACGTCAATCGCAGTGTAGCGAGAAGGGAAGGCTTTTAACGCCACAGGAAAGAAACGGAGATGTCTCAGTGAGGAAAAGGAACTATTGTGACCAAACCTAAGAGTATTGTTGAGGCAGTCTTTGGGACATTGTGGACAGATTTTCTTTCCTTTCTAAGAAATAATCACCCTGCCACAGAGAGAGTGCAAAGGTTTATCACCAGACTAATCCCTGGGATGGTGGTTAAATGAGGGCTGAATGAAAATTACTCTTTAGCGCAGTGAGAGAATGAAAGGTGATTGCATTGAAACTTAAGGGGAATGGACAGTCTCTCATGATCTTCTAAACAGACATTGATATGGTGATAAAATCCATGGCTTGTTTTTACTCGGGTTACAAGAGCCTCTGAGGATATTCTCCTCACCCAACCCCCACTCCCTATATCGATAGAGAGAGGGAGAGGGAGAGGGAGAGAGCGCGTCAGACTTTGAATATAGTGCATTTGATGTTTAATCCTACACAGAACATCACGTTATCCAAAATCCTGACAGCAGCCACAATGCCTTCATTCTAAAGCAGTTAACTATTCCCATCATCTTCTGACCTCCATGGAGAACATGGGTCTGTATACTCTTAGATGGAAGATGCCTCTTTGAGACTTGATACAAAAAATCTGGCTTCCCTCCTCACTGCTAGCAAACCACGTTAAAGTAGCAGACGTTTCACCGGCAATGGACCCATGAGGAACCTCTTAGAGCCATCCATGAGTGCAGTCTCTGCTCCATTGATTTGTCATATTGGAGCATCAATGACTCCCTCCTGTTCATGTATAACCATCTCGTGGGGCTGAATGGCTTCCGTCAGGTCCCGTGGAACAGGTTCAACGGTTTGATTGGACCCTACCTGATCCTGTTTAACAGTTCGATGTACTGACCAGACCCCTTCACTTCCTGTGGAACAAGCAGGAATATTTAATGGGCTGTCCCTCTCCTTGTTCAATAGTTTTGATGGGCTGAATGGCTTCCACATTTCTGTATGTAACCAGCTTGAGATGTTGAATGAGCTCCTCTTTTAACTGTGTCTGACGTCACTGTTACATGAATGTTACCGACACTTTAACAGCACAGGCCTGAATGCTGTCCGGCATCAGGAGCTGATGGGAGACAAAATGTTCTGAACATTGTGTTACCCTCAGTGAGCATCCCCACCTCCGGTCTTATGATGAGGAAAGACTGATGAAGCGGCTGAAGATGTTTGTGCTGAGGAAGCTACCCTGAGGATCTCCTGAAGAGATGTCCCGGGACTGAGAAGATTTTCGGCCCCCACCCACAGGCATCTTCCTTTGTGCTCTGAAAGGCTCCAGCCAGTGGAGAGGGGACACCTGATTCCCATTATGCTCAAATAATATGGCGTTTCCGATGACATTCGCAGTGAAATACTGCCTTGATATCAAGGCTATTCACTCTTTGCCAAGCCCCTGTGTTCCCCTCTTGTTCATATCAATAGGTGATGGTGTCTGTGTGGGGAATGTTTTCCTTTCACAGAAGGTAGTGAATGCCAGAAATTATCTTGTCTCGAGAGCTAGGGGAGCTACATCACTGAAAGTATTTAAAAAGGTGGTAGATGGATTTTTGACCTGTCAGAGAGCTGAGGGGGTGTGAAGAATTGGACATTAAATATGAGTTAATACGAACAGTAGATCGGCCATGATCAGATACAATGTTTTGATTATCCAAACTACCTGATCCTGTTCCTTATGTTTTCATATTCTGTAATTACAGAGTTAATGTTCATAATTTTTCTGCACGTTCTGTTATTAAATGTTCCAATCAGAGAGAGCAAAGTACTTTATGAGTCATCACTTCGTGAGGTCCGGGGGCTGAATTCACAGTGAATCTGGGTCTATACCATGACCAACAAATGAAGCCCAAGTTGCAGAGAGGAGACACTCTGTAAAGCGACCAGAGTTGTCTTTTGAACCCAGCCTGGGTTTTGAAGTAACATTTTCCAACCCACACCAAACTATGTGTGACAGCCTGAAGGGAATGAATGAGATCCTGTGTTACTGTGGACCAGGTATTTGGAGCAAGATGCCTCCATCAACAACAGTGCAGGAGATTTGAGTGCCTGAATTGAACATAGGAACATAGGACTGAGGAACAGGATTGGGTCATTAGACACGTTATCATTGTTCCACAAGGCTCTAAGATGGTAGCTGCTCTGATTGTGGTTTCAGCAGCACTTTTCTGTCTGCATACAATTTTCCTACATGCACGTGTCTGTCAAATGCTTGAATACAGCACAACTTTGAAAAAAATGCAAACATCCAGGCACCACAAACGTTTGGTAAAGGGAATTCCCACTTGAACAGTCCATTAAGAATTTTTTATTTGTGTTCCGACAAATGCTGGAGGGTCACTGTGTCCTTTTCCAGTCCCGCTCCTCCACTGGCTACAACAAGTTTTAAATATAGCCAGTTTAGTGTTATGACCAATTGTATAGGACTCACACTGGGTCAGTTTTTGAGAAAAATGTGAGATGCAGGAGGTTGAACTCACAACAAATGGTAAAAGAAAGAGTGTCCTAAATGTTCTTTGCCTTTGAAATTATTCTTCTCACACAAGCTGCTGGTAATGGGATTTATATGTGGAACAGTTGGATTTGGCTGAACTCCTTTTGCTTCCAGCAGTGGAGAGATTCCAATGAGACCTCACCAGGAATCATTCACAAGTGGTGAAGATAACTCAGGGATTTTATGGTCTCACATTTTGCTATCTGTGGACAAAGTAAGAGAGAGGGATCAATCAGCTGCTGCTTCTCAGGCAGGGAACATTCTTCTCCCTCTCTATGTTGAACCATACAATAACGTCAACTGAACATCAAACTGGGCCATGTGTGCTTTCCTGGAGCATTCTCTGGAATGGATGATAATGGTTGATGTGAAGGTTCACCATCACTGTTGTTGTCCACAGTGCCTTTCATTAGAAACAAAAGTCCCTGCTTTATCATCTGATGACATGTTTATATGCGTGTGTGTAATTTGTAAACATAATACAAACATAATACGTGTGTTGGTATCAATACATCTTATTCTTAAAATTATTCTCTAGACTTAAACTCCTTATCAAGAGAAAACACGCATCCAGTTAAAACAACTTTCAGAAAATCATGTATGGTTCATGAAGATTTCTAATCTCAGATCAAATCTCATAATACCCCATAACAAAAGGCCTTCCCTCCAGGAATGTGTGAAGGGAAACATCAATGAAAATCTTCTGAAAGAAATATAATTTTTTTTACGTTTAGGCGATCAAAACTGCACACAGTGTATCCGATGTAGTCTCAGCAATGCCCCATTCGGATGCAGCAAAACATTTCTCATTAAACCTGATACCCTTTGTTAGTAACAGCACCATTCCACTTACTTTCCAAATCATTTACTGCATCTGCAGCTGACTTCATATGATTCATGTCCCAGGAACATGGAAACGGCCTGTATCACAGAGTTCTGCAATCTTTCTCCATTTAAATTGCTCGCCATTGTTTTATCTTTCCTGCCACAATAGACAACTTACCTTATGTTCTTTCTGCTGAAGGTTTGCTTACTAACCTTCCTTGTCTGTATCACATTGCATACTCAGTACCTCCATTTGATGACATATTGAATGATTATCGTGGTGATGCGCGAATTTAGCTTCACGCCATTCAGTTCACTTCCTCCAGATCTTTGATACAGATTATTTGATGATCCCACAGTGATCTCTACAGCAATACACAAGTTACAGCTTTGCAACCTGAAAATGAACATTTATCTCTACTCTCTATTTCCCGTTAGCGACAGCTTCCCTGTTCCTGCGGAGCACCTAAGGTGGTTTGAATGGTCTCCTCCTGGGCTGTGTAATGTACTCAACGAGCTGAGTTACTTCATTCTCTATTCCTGTGTAACTCCTTCGAGGGGAAGAACGGTCTTCTACCGTTTCATTATAACGATCCATCCTGATTGAAAGGGGTGGTCCTCTACCTTGTAACAGCATCGAGATGTGAATTGAGCGAGAACACATGGGGTAGGTGCAGCAGTATATCTCTGCAACAGCTTCGAGGGCTGGATTAGGGAACAACACATTGGGAAGGGGAAGCAGCATATCTCTGTAAAAAGCCTTGGGGTGATTGAGAGAACAACACATGGGATAGGTGCTGCAGTATATCTCTGTGATAACCTTGAGGGGTGGATTGAAGGAACAAAACATGGGGTAGGGGGCAGCAGTACATCTCTGTAACAGCCTCGAGGAGGGATTGATGGCACAGCGCATGGGGTAGGGGCAGCAGTTGGCCTTTTGGCTGCACCATTCAGAATGCCCATAATTAATCCGATTGTCCTTCTCCTGTCTGTTCCCAATAAACATTGACTCTTCTGTCCAGCAAAGATCAGTCAAGCTCAGTGTTGAATATCTTCAATAACCGAACCTTCACTGCTCCCTGAGGATGAGGACACCACAGATAGCACAACACTAAAGTTAAAGTGACGTCCTTATTTCATTGTGGCACCCGTTATTTTAAACAGTGTTAACCTAACATCAAATCACCACTTCTTTTCAGACATAAGGACACAATAATTAGGAATAAACAGAAAGCATTCTGGACTTCAAACCTGCCCCACATTCCCGCTGACCCTTGCCAATCAAATATGTATCAAACCCAGCCTCTGCTACTGTCTCAGAAAGAGAATACCTGATAGCACAACACCACAAGAACATTAAAGCATGGAGCAATATGAGGCCATTCGGCACATCGAATCTAAAATTCTGTTAAATGATTTCTTATATGTACCTCAACCTCATTCTTCTGCCTTCTCCCTAAAATCATTGATCCCCATACAAGTCCGAAGCATATCGATTTGCATCTTAATGACACTAGTTTCTGTTCCGCTGTGTGTCTGTCTGTGTGTGTTAGTGTGCGCACGTCTGTATGTGTGTATGTGCCTGTGTGTGTGTGTGTGTGTGTGTGTGTGTGTATTTATATATATATATATATATATATATATATACACACACACACACACACACACACACACTTTATACGGCGTCTGCGTACAATGTAGAATGCTTGAACTTTCTAGTTTAACATCATGGAAGCCTGAAGGCTAAAGGGTCAAGATAGTTCCAGTGAATTGGGAAAATACAATATAACATTCAGTGGGAGACAAGCAATGATTTTTAGAGTCATAGAGTCCTACAGCACGGAGACAGCCCAAACTATCTATTCCGACAAAATTTCGATCCACACTAACCCCATTTCCCGGACATTGCCCCGTTTCCTTCTAATCCTTCCCTATCCGCATATTTATCCAAATGCCTTTTAAAGGTTGTTAATGTAACCGCCTCAATCACTTCCCCGGCAGCTCATTCCATATGCGTACCAACCCCTGTGTGTAAAAAGATTGTTCCTCAGGTTCCCTTTTATTCTTTCTCCTCTGACCTTAAACTGATACTCTCTAGTTTGTGATTTCCCAACCCTGGGGGAAAAAACTGGGCACATTCACTCTATCCATGCCTGCCATGATCTTACAGACTTCAAGATGATCCTCCCTCAGTCACACACACACAAAAGTAAAAACTCCTAGTTTGTCCAACCTCTCCCCAGTCCATTGATTCCTTGTGCAACATCCTTATAATTTTTTTCTGCATTCTTTCCAGTTTAATAACATCCTTCCTATAGCAAAGTGAACAAAACTGAATGTAACGCGACCAATATGACCTCAGCAGCATCCTGTATAACTGCAAAGTAACTCATTAATTTTGATACTCAGTGATATACACTGATTAAGGCCATTGTGTCAAAAGCTTTCTTCTCGGCACTGTCTACCTCTGAATCAAATTACAGCTGAATCCCAAGGTCCCTCTGTTCCACTACACTCCTTAGGTCCCAACCATTCACCATGAAATTCCAACCTTGATTTGACTTTCTAAAATGCAAGAACTTGCACTGATCAATATTAAAATCCATTTGCAAATTCTCAGCCGACTTCCCCAGCTCATCAAAGCACTGCTGTAATTTATGAAATTTATGATAACCTGCCTCCAGTCTGACTAGCATTCTTCCAGTATTACTCTGCCTCCTACCATCAAGCCAATTTGTACCTAAGTTGCCAGCTCCCCCTCAATTCTACGTGATCTAACCTTCCAAAACAGCGTATCATGTGGAACCTTACTGAAGGCCTTACTGAAATTTATATGGACTACGTATACCATCCAGACCTCCTCAACGTTGCTGTTCACTTCATCAAAGAACTCCAACACATTTACAAGTCATGATCTCCCATGCACAAAGTCGTGCTGAATTTGATGAAGGGCTTCTGCCGAAGCATCGATTTTCCTGCTCCTCGGATGCTGCCTGACCTGCTGTGCTTTTCCAGAACAATTCTAAATTACTCCAAATCACACCCTGTATTTCCAAACGCAGGTATATCCAATCTCTCTGAATCTTCTAAAGTCTCTAGACTTTAGATTTTAGGTTTACTGGTCTTTAGTTCCCAGGTTTATCATTGTAACCTTTCTTGAATATGGGCTCAGCATACGCTATCCTCCAGTGTCCAGGACCTCTCTCGTTGGCCAGCAATGATGGAAAAGAGGCAAGCAGTGCTCCCACAATTTCTTCTCTGTCCACCTGTCCTCCTGTAGTGTTCCTGAGTGTATCTGGTCAGGACCAGGAGTTTTTAGAAATATTGCAAAGTCTGAAAAATACGTCTATTTATTTCAGGTACAAACACGATGCATGAGAAAGTGACTCAGTGATGGTTAACATAACAAATTATAAAATATATTAATCATAGGAAGTAACTTTAGAAGAATTCCAGATATTCTGGAAAGCTGAGAATTCTCAGAAATTAACGATCCGGATAGGAAGGCCATGAAACTGATAAGGAACACAATGACTGCATCAGTATGGGATCTATATTTCAAATGAAACAAAATAAAAGCAAGGTCAAATGTGGAAATTTGTAATCGGGAGAGGAGAGATCATTGTGGAGAACAGGGAAATGGTCATGAAAAGAACCAGTTACTTTACATCTGTCTTCACGGAGGAAGATCCAGAAAATCCCCCAGTAATACCAAGTGATCATATCGGACTTCTGCAGCTGAAGACATAGAGTCAATTCATATCAGTAACAAGGTAGTACTTGAACATGGAGCTGGATTGAGCATTGCTAGTTCTGACGAAACATATGTACTTCCTATCAAAATGTCAGAAATAAATCACCAATAGTTGTGTGAATTGCACTGTCGATGACTGTGTTTTATTTTCCTGTACATTCTGCAGAGACCAGAAACTATTGTGGATAAACACGATCCAAGCACTATCGATGAATGGAAGGGATCCAAACAGCTACAAAGGGAAACAGACATAGTGTGAAGAACTGCAGACGAACAAACTTGACATCTATAGGGAAACTTATTGAATCTATTACACAGGATGACACTTTTGATATATGGAAATTAGCAACAATGGAGAGAATCAGCATGCATTTCTGATAGAGAAATCATACTTGATAAACTTCAGAATTGTTTGAAGTTGTTTCTTACAGCAGAGATAATGGGGAGCCAGTAGAAGTCGTATATACTGGATTTTCGGAATGGTTTCTATACGAACTCAATGAGTTCATAAATGCAATGAATGTGAAGGGAATTTGGAGGAATATATGTAAGTGGAAAGTTAAAGTTTGGTTCGCCTTCATTTAAGAGAGTCAGAACATTGATGGAAAGACATGTTGAAGCAGTTTCACAGCGTGTTGGTGGGACTGTACCTGGAGTATTGTGTACAGTTTTGGTCACCGAATCCCAGAAAGAATATACTGACCACAGAGGAAGTGCAATGGAAATTCTTCAGATTAATCCCTCAGATGGTGAGATTGCCTGATGAGGAAACTCGGCCTGTGTTCTCTAGTGTTTCAAAGAATGAGAGGTGGGTCTCAGTGAAAGTGAGAAAATTCACATAACATATGACAAGTTGGAAATTAACAGAATGCTTCCCTCGCTGCCTATTCCACATTGAAGGCAAATAATGGCAGGATCTGGGACAGGACAGTTAAGGCTGCAATAAGATAGTAATTCATCACTTGGAGGAGACTGACTAACACAGGGGCATGGAAACCAACTGACAGGCAAGATTAGGGTGAATCTCCAGATATTCTCCAAGTGTGTCCAGTGGAGCAGAATAACCAGGGAACAGGTAGGTCTCATTAGTGACTTGCCAAGTTGCATCCAAATCAACTTTAGTGGTAGGAGACAGAGGGTGGTGGAAGAAGGCTGTTTGTGTGATTGGAGGCTAATGTCTAATGGTGTGCCACAGGGATCAGTGCTGTGTCTCTTATTAATTCTGATTTGGAGGTGTTGGTGTTGGACTGGGGTGGACAAAGCTAAAAATTGCATGACACCAGGTTATAGTCCAAAAGGTTTAGTCGGCGACACTAGCTTTCGAGGCACTTCATCAAAGCGCACAACCACCTGGTGAAGAAGCAGCGCTTCGAAAGCTCGTTATGGGAGCCACATTACAGGAAGGATGTGATTGTACTGGAGGGGGTGCAGAGGAGATTCACCAGGATGTTCCCTGTGATGCAGCATATCAGATATGGAGAGAGGCTGGGTAAGCTCGGGTTGTTTACGTTGGAGCAGAGAAGGCTGAGGGGTCCATGAATCAGAAGGATAAGATTAGGAGGGACATGGACAGGGCGGATAGACAGCAGCTGTTCCTTTTAGTCAAATGGCCCCACTTTTAAAGTGAAGGATTTGAGGTTTAGTGAGGATTTGAGGACTGTTTTTCACCCAGGGTGTGTTGGCGTCCGAATTGCACTTCTTGAGAGGGAAGTTGTCATGGTAACCTCAAAACCTTTAGAAAATACACAGTTGTGCATTAGAAATGCCATAAGATTCAGAGCTACGGGTCTTGTGTTGGAAAGTGGGCCTAATGTAGACCGTGCTGTACTTCTGATGGAACAGAGACTGTGCTTCTGTTATTGTATGGATGTGGGAGGTCATCGTTGAGTGGCTTAAGATAGGAATTGATGGGTTTCTGAAGGATATCTTGTCAAAGTATATAAAAGTGAACTTGTACTATCTTCTGAAAATATGTCAATGGCAAAATTAAGAGAAAACGTTGCAGCTTTCTTCCAGTCTGATACCAGATAATTGAGGACAGGGAAATAGCAGAACTATGGAACAAATACTTCAGTTATGCCTTCACAGAAGAAAAAAAAAACAAAAAAAAAGTCCTAGAAATGCTAGGGAACTTTAGTCTGGTGAGAAAAAGGGAATAGCAACTGAATTAGCAACTAAACAGATTTTGAGAAAAATATTGGACTGAAATTAATAGTCATAGATAAAGTCAACAGAGATTTATGAAATGGGAAATATATTTGGGAAAGTGGCTTTTAGCAAAATTATGGAGAAGCTATCAATGCAATACGATTGGAATCTCAGCAAGACTTTTGAGAAAGCCCCTAGCTTTTTGTGCAAATTCGAATTCTGTGGGACTGGGGCTAATATATGGTCATTATTTTAGAATGGGAGGGCTGGCAGGAAACAGTGAGTAAGAATAAACCCATGTTTTTTGTTAATGGAAGACTTCGAGAATATTACAAGAATCGAGATTTGACATCCAGATATTCTCAATACACATCATGTCTTTGATTGAGGGGCTCAAATGCAATATTCCCAAGTCTGCTGACTGTACTAAACGATATCAGCTTGGGAGTGGATGAGGAGGATGCAAAAAAAAACTCCAAGGTGATTGAGACAAGAGGAGAGATTGGGAAAATATGTGGTCGATGGAGAGCAATGGGAGAGACGAGATGTTGTGCACTTTGATTGGAACAATAGAATGGAAGCCTATCATTTGCAAAGGGAGTGGTTGAAAAATGTTGATCTATAAAGAAACTTTAGCTGCATTTTTGTTTTATTTCTGCGCAGCCCTCCGAGTCCATGTCTGGCAGTGAGATCTGAAGTCAGAAGTCAATAGTTGGAATGACATAGGCACGCTGACCAGAGTATATAGACCCAGCCAGTGCGGAGCTGTAACATTGAAAATGATCTGTATCTCCCTGTACACCAGTCAGTGAAAGTAATATTGCAGGAGTAGAAAGCAGGTAGGCAGATAAATGGTGTATTCACCTTCATTTCAGGGAGATTTGAATGGGGGACTAAGGGTCATGCATTATTGTTCATTTCCCAGTGTATGGAACGCCATGCTGGACAGGATGTTTGAGCACCTTTGACCTCTTTCTTTGGAAATTTTCCAAAAATAGAAATTGCTGAAGAAACTATTGAAAATGTATCAGCATCTTCTGGAGCGAATGCAGAGTTAAAATTTCAGGTCCAGTGACCCTTTACAAAGCTCCCAGTTTCTCAAGCAATGTTTGCATTTTTATTTACAGTATCCAAAATTATTTGTTTAGTTGAAATTTTGTTCTGTGCCTATTCATTCTGGAGAAACTCAGCAGGTCTGTCAGCATCTGCAGAGATAGAGAAAAAGCGTTATCATTTTAAGCCAAATGTGACACTTCTTCACTACTGAAAAGAATTGGAAAATGGGATTCTTAATCCCTTATCAGATGTGGAGGATGGTTGCCAGGGAAAAGAGGGTGTGGCAAAGATAAACCGGCTTTTAGCACGGGTGAACGAGTGGATGACGTAAAATGTGTTTAAATTAAGGTGTGACTGGGGGGAAAGGGGTTCTCTCTATTGAGTGCAAGATAAAGAAGACACAACCAGACGTAGGAAGGCCAGGAGGGAGAATGCTGACTATGTGGCATTATCTAGATCTGGTCATAGATACGTTTTCACTGTCGAGATCATCGCCCCCGTTAGACAAAGGAATCGAGGTGCTTTTGACGTCTTATTACACTAGTAAGATTTCATGTTGCCTTAGTGTTGTAATATAGAGAAAAAACAAATCACCATACGAAGTTTGGGCTGAGTATTGTTTACCTGCCATGTTTAATATTGTTTCAAATTTGCAGTGCTTATCTTTAAATGTTTGATCTTGAAGTTAGTATCAGATGGAGTGTGGGAGGTTGGGTGGTAAAATCATGAGATATATGGATAGGGTGAATAGCCAAGATCTTTCCAACGGCATGGGGGAGTTCAGCCATAGAAGGCATAGGTTTAAGGTGAAAGAGGAAAGATTTAAAAGGAACACAGGGGCAACTTTTTTTACACAGAGGTTGATTAGGTATGGAATGAGCTGTCAGAGGAAGAGTGGTAGATGCCAGTACAGCTACAACATTTAAAACTCATTTGGACAAACATATGAATGGGAAGAGTTAGACGCATAAGGGCCAAATGAAAGCAGATGGGACGAGCTCAATTTTGAAAACTCGGCCAGCATCTACATTTAGAAAAGTTTCATGCAGGGTCCGAGTGGTTTTATGAAAGGTAAGTTATACTTTGACCTGTAAAATTACCCAAAGTGTTTCTGGAGAGGCCTGAGAATGTAACAAGCGGATTTGATAAAGGGGATCTGGTAGACACCAGGCTTTCCAGAGTTTTTCCACAAGGTATTACAAAATAAAAGTTCTTACACAAGACAGAAGCTCGTAGGATGATGGAGAATGTATTAATATGGGATGATGATTGGTTAGCACATAGAAATCTGAGAGTCAGGATTAATGAATCTTCATGATATAGTTGTATCTGCTCGAGTACCACAGCTATGAGTCCGATGGCATCAGTTCTTTACAATCTATACTGATAGACAGAAGGAGGGAGTTGAGTGCAACATACATCCGAGTTTGTGGATGACACTGAGAATCAAAAAACAGGCTGTTATTTAATGGAGAGGACCTCCAGAAAAGGAGTAGTACAAAGGGATCGGAGACTTCCAGTGTATGAAACATAAAGTCAGTATGCTGATGCAACAAATAACTAGGTTGGTTCAAAAGACGAGTTCCTGGTATGAAAGGGTTGTGTTATTGAGAATCTCTAAAATGGTGAGGCGATTATTCATTGGGGTTTAAATGAATGAGGAGTGGTTCTGCTGAAAAATACAAGACACAGCGAGGGGTTGACGTTCTAGATGTTGAGAAGTTGTTACCATTCCTTTTTGGAGTCTCAAACTCATGGACATAGATACCGAATATGGAACATCGATTTCAGTCTGAGTTGCAAAGTGATGCCTTCTCTCAGAAGGTAGTGAATGTCTGGAATTCCCTAACCCAGAGAGGTGTGGAGGGATACAAGGAGTCGTCAAGAAAGTGGAGTGGAGCACTGGAGTAGGTCAGCCATGTTCTTATTAAATGACAAGGCAAGTTTGAGGGGCCGAATAGCCTACTCTTGTTCCTACATTTTAATTTCACATGTTATGCTTTTGCAAAGTAACTGGCTATTATCCCGGAAGTTGTGTTGTGTAATACTACATTCGGGTGAGCAGAGGATTTGTTTGAATTAACCCTGAGTGAAGTATGGGGGCTATATTCACAGTAAATCTGGGTCTGTAATACGACCCACATCTGGAGCAGACGTTGTGGAGAGGGGAAGCCTGGAAACAGGGATTGGGGATGAGTGTCACTTCCTGACCCAGCCTCGGTTTTCCAAGTCCATTTTCAAATCTGCACTTAACAATCGGAGTGGCCTGGATCTGCCGCTATATAGCAGATCCGAAGGACCGAATGGAACATGAGAACATAGGACTGAGGCACACGAGGGGGCCATTCGGCCCTTTGACACTACTCCACCAATAAAGTATGCCATGACTCATCTCATTGTTATCCCAGCTGCACTTTTCTCTCCATGCGCCATTATCCCTGATTCACCTGTCTGCAGACAATCAGACAAAGCCAGCCTCGATATAATACAAAGAGTCAGCCATCCCAAACCTCTGGGAAAGAGGATTCCCACGTGAATGAATTCCCACTTTGTGAATTTCTTCTCACTCCAGTTGTGACTGAGGATGGAGGGTGTCACTCTTTCCTTTTCTAGTCTCACTCCTCACTGCTCACAACAAACTTTAAATGTAATCAAGTTGGTGATATGGCCGATGATAATGGTCTCAGACTGGGTTAGGTTCAGTAACAAGATCAAGTCAGGCAAATTTCTTTAGTCAGCCACAAGTTACTAACAGAACTAACAGATGAATATGGTGGATCTGTGGGTAGCGCTGCTGCCTCACATCACCAAGGAGCTGGGTTCAATTCCAACCTCGGGCGACCCTCTATGTGGAGGTGGAGCATTCTTCCCATGCCTGTGTGGGTTTCCTCCCAGTGCTCCAGTTTCCTGCCACAGTCCAAAGATGTGCAGTTTAAAGTGGATTGCCCATAGTGCCCAGGGATGCAGAGGTTAGGTGGGTTAGCTATGGGAAATGCAGGGTTACATCGATAAGATTGGGGGGCACGTCCAGGTGGGATGCTGTTTGCTGTTTGGTCAGTGTGGACTTAATGGACGGAATGTCCTGCCTCCACACTGTAGAGGTTCTATGACAATGACAACAAATTTGGACGATACAAACACCCAGTGGGTATATACTTGATCCACTCTCCTCAAGGTCTCTTATGATTTTTTTCTCTCATTCCAAGAGTAACCTTTTAAAGCCTTCATAATATTAGCCGTTCACCCCAGGAATACGTGAAATGAAATATCTCTGAATTGCTTCCAATGTAAACATATCTTTTCTCAAATAAGGAGACACAAAAAACTAATCTCACACTCAGATCATAATGTTTATAATTGTTTTCTCAAAGTGCTGTGCGTCTTTGGAACACTCTTTCCCACGGAGCAATGGGGGCAGAGATATTGAATTTTTCTTTTGAGGCACAGACGGAAGGTTCATAAATAACAACACAATCAAGGATTATCGAGGAATGGGCAGCAATGTGCAGGGTGGGGGGAAATATAAACAGTGGTATCAAATGACACGACTTCAGAACCTCCAGGAATATAATGCAAAATGAAATGATAATATCGATTAAATGTTATGGGGAATACAAAATGGCGGAGATCCAGAAGGTCTGCTTTGCTGGGCTCTGCCTCAACACACGGGCAAAGTGGTTCTCTAACCCACCCCATCCCAGCCATTTACTTAAACTTCAACGCTAAAAGAGCGATAGAACCTTTACTAATCCCGTTTTGTCAAATGGAAATGACAAAACATGGGGAAAGGATCGAGTAAGTCCCAACAAGCGGTGCACCCGTCAGAAGCATCGAGCATGTCTGAGGCTGTGGCTGCAACCCACTCTGTTCGTTCAATGGACCCAGTTACTCACCAGGCCTTGGTCACTGAGTTCACCAAGTTATGTGAAATGATTGAAGCCATGATTGAAGAACCGTTCAGTCTGCACCTTAACTGAACAAGATGACAACCTCGAGAACAGGAATAGGATGAAGAATATTTACATCGTCGGTCTGCTGGAGGAGACAGAAGGTGATCAGCTGGTGAGTTTTTTCAAGAACTGGCTGCAGTGATTCCTTCACTTCCAAACGGAGGAGGGACGGGTGAAGAGTGAGACAGTTCATCGGTTATGGCGCGGAAGTCAGACTCAGACCAACGCCTTCATCCTGTCATTACGTGATTACATAGTTATGGGGACAAACAAAGACTGGTGGAAGCTGTCAGAACCCGGGGAAAGATCTGATGGGTTTAATTCACGAGAGCTCCAGGATTACGTTCTTTCAGGACATTTTAGCGGCGGTGATTCAGGAAAGAAAATATTTTGATGAGATCAAGAGAAGAGTAAGGGAACTCTGGATCCAGTATTCCTTACGGTACCCAGCGGTGCCCTGCATTGATTTCAATGGATCCACGAACTCGTCTGACTCTCCAGAGAAAGCGAAAAATTTGTGGACATTTTAATGTAAGCTGGATATTTAGATAATCATGCTTCTCCTAAAGAGATTTTGTTGGATTTTTCTGGTATTAACCAGTATTAAATTATAGCCGTGACTGGGTTGAGTACTCACTTTTAACTTCTTCATTAGTATTACTACTCTTTTTCTCTTTCTTTGCTTGTGTCTGGGGTACAGCTCAAGATGGAGGGTGTTACAAAGCTCGATGTGATAACTAAGTGCCAACCGAAGGGCAGTTCAACCCGATTTTTGTTGCTAATTGCCCAGGATTCCATATTGGTAGCGGGCACAAGATAAAGTTTTGAGATATGCTCGCGTCCCCAGTAGGCGGTAAATTCCCCAATTGAGTGTGATTGGCATTTTGGATTTTATTTCATTCTTTGTTTTTTTTTAGCTTTGGAAAGTTTTGAGAGCTTTTTAGTTGTAGTAGTTTTAGTTGGTACAATTTTTAGGCTCAATGAGTCTTTTTTTTTCATTAATCATCAGGGGTGCGTAATTCGATGTGAAACTCTAGAGTTGAAATGTTGCTACAATGAGTTATGGATAATGATGTGCTTAAATGTTGTAACTGGAACATTAAGGGGAGCCATCTGCCAGTCAAGAGGAAAAATGTACTTTCTAGTCTTCAAAAAGAGAGGGTGAATGTTGTCCAATTGCAGGAGATGCACCTTGATGGCAAGGAACATTTGACGTTAAAGCAGGGTGGTTTGATCGGGCTTTTTTTTTCTCGTCTTTTAATACAAGGAGTAGGGGAGAAGCCATCCTAGTGAAGAAGAATCTTCCATTTAAATTAGTAGATTGCATTAGACACTCACGGGAGGATCATCATCTCCAAAGCCTTGAACCATGGGATGTAATACAGTATTTTGAATGTTTATTGCGCCCCCCCTCCCAACCCCCGCCGCCGGTACACAATCTTAAAATCCTGGTAGATGCATTTTCCAAATTAAGTTAAATTGCATCGTGGCACATAATTGTAGAAGGAGATTTCAACTGTCTTATGGACCCACGGTGGACAGAGTGTCCAAATGTCCCCCGACACCCTCGTTATGATATAAGCAATTAGGGGATTTATTTGCAGAAGTAGAGATGGTAGATGTCTGGAGGCAGATATACCTCACAAGTAGGGATTTTATTTTCTCCTTTAACCCGCAGAAATGGCACACGAGGGTTGATCTCTTCCCCATCCCTGCAACAATCTTAGATTCGGTGGCATCCTACACAATTGTGAATATTATCCCAACATTCCTGCCCCAGAAGTAAGATAGAAATAACGTAAGATTATGTTGTATGCAGATGAGGGTCTTATGTTTTTGTCAAATCCCGCAGTTTCGGCAGCTCACGTGATGTAATGCATTAATTCGCTTATCACCTTTTTGGGCTATAAGATTAATTTTACAAAGTTTGTGTCCATCCCAATGGGAGGTCTCAGGGAAATACCTGATGTTGAAGGCAAATCCTGGTTTCCTTTTAAATGGTCACGGGGGTGGTTTCCCTATTTCAGTATATTCATTACATCCATCTTTGAACATTCATTTAATGTGAACTATGTCCATTTGTTTGACAAAATTAAACAAGACCTTCAAAGATGGGAGGCACTTCCAACATCCTGGCTAGGTCGGATAGCTGTTCTTCAAATGAATGTCCTTCCTTATTTGCTATACCCCGTGTGCATGCTTCCTTTGATGTTTCCCAGACAGATATTTAGGAGATTTAATGGCTGGTTTAGCTCTTTTATTTGGCATCATAAGCGACTCTTTATCAAGCTAAACAAATTGCAACAACCCCACAGAGTGTGGGGAGTAGATTCCCAGATTAAAATCTATCAATTAAGCTCTTTATTATCTCATGTTAGTGTCTGAGCCACTGAGGACTCAACGTCACAGTGGTTAGATATTGAACCCTCTCAGAGAAAGTGAACCCTTATTAGTCTGTTTTTCTTAGAGAAAATGACATTGTGGAGTATTCTCATAACCCAATAATTATCATACTGTTAAAACATGAATGACAATGCGTCAGATCGAGGGCAATACAGCCAAAACCATGTTTCTTACCCCTACAATTGGTATAACGAGTTGTCAACCGGGGCTAATGGATTCCATGTTTAAACTGTGGGAAGCCAGGGGTGTAACGTGCTTGAGTGATTTAGAATTAATAGAATCCCTACAGTGTGGAAACAAGCCCTTGGGCCCAACAAGTCGACTTCGACCCACCCAGACCCATTCCCCTACCATCCTATATTTACCCTGACTAATGCTCCAACCTACATATCCCTGAACACTATGGGTGATTTATCAATAGCCAAGCCATCTAACCTGCACATCTTTGGATCCTGGTGCTGTGAGGCCGCAGTGCTAAATACTGAGTCACCACATGTTATTTGAGGGAGAACGAATGACATCATTTGATCAAATACCTCGTAAGTATGGACAACCTACTGAAGATGTCTTCTGTTTTTTTTCCGGATCAGAGATTTGATTTTTTAAAAAATGCAGCTTTAACAGATTCTTACAGATCCGATGGAGAGAAGTGGGTGCTTATTGCTCAGAATATACTCTCTGTCAGTACTCTTTATCACTAGTTGGAGTGTGTCCCCTCAGACGTGACTGTGCAGCTTTGTGATGTCTGCGAGAGAGTGTTGGGGGTTCAGAACACTTCGGAGACATGGGAGGATATTTGTGAAAATGCTCAAAGGATTTTGATCTGTAATAGGACCCATTCCATGCAGTTGAAAATTCTTCGTAGGGTCTTTCTGACCCCAGATTGTCTCTCAAAATGCGAAGGGGGATTATCTTCAGCATGTCGTAAATGCAGAATGACTACAGGCACTATTACTCATTGCTTATTGTCCTGCTGTCGGCTTCATATATATTGGAGCACTGTGGTAGCTGTGATAGAGTAGATATTGGGGACTGAATTGGAGATGGACCTAGTTTTTCTTTTCCTGGGCCGGCTCAGGGTACCTTACACAGATGCACATGAGGAAAAAAATATCCTTACTTTCTGTGCTAGGAAACATGTTCTGTTTGTGTGGGATGTCTGCAAACCCCGGGTCTGTTGGGTCGTCGTAAGTTCTTCATGGAGAATATCCCTTTGGACTTTCTCACCAGTATGGTGCATCAAAACACCGAGATTTACATAAGACATGGCAGCCTATTTTGGATTACCACAATGCAGGTTTATCTGTCACATTAAGAAGGGCTTTTATATAGCCATGATGATATTGTCTAATGAATCTAATATCCAGCAAGGAAGAATTATGAACATAAAAATGCGTGTAAGAACGAGAGTTATTGTATTGTTTTGCTGAGCTGTACTATTTATTCATTATTTATTGTTTATGTTTGTTTTTCTTCTGTCCATTTAGTGTTTTTAACTTGTTTTGTATGTACATGTACGTGCGTTTAATTTTGTTCAGTTATTTGAGTTGTGTTGTTATTGGGTTATTATAATATTTAAAATCTCTTTTCAATAGAATTACATTTTTAAAAAAATAAAGTAGTAACATTGATAGAATAGAGTCCCAAATAACTCTCATTAGAGAGACCGTATCTCGGTGACATCCTCAGTGCTTGGGAGCACATGTGAAGCTTCTGTGATGTTTCCTCCAGCATTTATAGTAGTTTGTATCTGCCGCTCCCAGTTGTCAGTTCCAGCTGTCTGCTGAAACATCTGCAACATAACTTCCCAGCTCGGTGAACAGAACCACAACAATGCACACCCGAGCTACAAATCTTCTCACGAACTATATACACTTCTATAAGAAGCCGTTCAGTTTCCTATGCTGTAAAGAAATAAGTTCTAATTGTCCAATTTCTCCCTATAACTTAAACTCTTTAGACCAGGAAACATTTCTGAAATTTCTTCTACGCTCTTCCTTGTTCAATAATATTCTTTCTAGAGCAAGGTGAACAAAACTGAACACCATACTCCAATTGCAGCCTTACCAATATCCTGTATAATTGCAACATAACGTCCCAACTTCTATACTCAATGCCCTGATGAAGGCCAGTGAGCCAACAGCCTTCTTCACTGACCTGTGTACCTGTAATTCAAATTTCAGACAACCGTGCACCTGATCTCTAATGTCCTATATTCCACTACACTCCTTAAGGCCCTCTCATTCATCATTCAACTCCTGCCTGGATTTGACTTTCCAAAATGCATAACGTCATCCTTATCTATGTTACACTCCATATGCTATTTCTCAGCCCACTTCTGCTTCCGATCAAGGTATTGCTGCCATTTCTGGTAATGTTCCTCATTGGATCACTCCTATTTTAGTGTCATCTGCAAACTTACTAACCTGGCATTGTGCACCATCGTCCAGATCATTGATATAGATAACAACCAGCAATGGGCACAGCACCGACCCCTGAGGCACTCCACTAGTTACATGTCTCCAGTCCGACAAGCATACCTCCACCATCGCCATTTGCTTCATAACGTCAAGCTAATTGTGTCGCCAATTTGCCAGTTCACCTTGGAGTCCATGCAATCTAACCTTCCAGAGCGGCCTACCATGTGGAACCTTATCATAGGCCTGACTGAAATTCGTATAGACTATGCCCACCACACTGCCCTTGATAACCCTTCTGGTCACTTCCTCAAAAAACTCGAACAAAATGTGTAAGACATGATCTGCCACGCACAAAGCTATGCTGACTGCTCCAAGTCAAACTCTGTCTTTCCAAATGCATGCATACCTTATCTCTCAGAACCTTCTCAAGTGGTTTACTGAAAACAGATGTGAAGCTTACTGGTGCATACTTCCCAGGTTTTTCTTTGCAGCCCTTCTTGAATAAGGGCACAACATTTGCTATTGCCCAATCTTCCGGGACCTTGGCCCCTGAACTGTCTTCTCTCACCTCTTGCAATGCTCTTGGATATATCTGGTCAGGACCAAGAGATTTATCTGACTTTATGCATTCTAATATGTTCCACAGCACCTCTACTATGATATTAACGGTATCAAGATATGACAACGAACCTCCCTTCCCCCACCCCTCCCCCCCTCAAAGGTCAAAGATCTTCATGTCTTTCTTCGTGGTTAATACAGGGGGGAAATTGAGGACCTCGCCCATCTGTTGTGGTTTTACACATGAATGCCCACTTTGGATTTTAAGACGTCCTATTTTCTCTCTAGTCATTCTTTTTCTCTCCAGAGATTCCATTGATTCCAGCTACCTGAACCTGAGCCCTCCTTTTTGCTCCTGCAAGTCTCCTCAGTCTCCCTGCATATTTGTTTCTCTAATTCCCATTGATTATTTGGAGGCTTACTGTGCAACCACTATAACATCACCAACTCCCTCTTACTTCTTTGCACCATCCATAAAACATCACTCAAAATTATCTCAGTTATTTCATCTTTAAATACTGGAGTGGTATGCGCCTGAATCGGAACTCTTGATATTGAAACTGTTTCAATTTACATCTCTCACTTTCAGTGATTTTCACACCCACAGCACCCCTTTTCAAGGTGCAATGTAGATATAAAGCTGTAAATGGATGGGAGCTACACATCCTGTCACTGCCAGCATTGGCCGCAAGTTTCCCCACACTGGGCAGTGATCTAACACAGTGTTACCGAACATTGCAACAGTCTGGGTTTATATATGGATGAACAAGTGCGCTCTGCACAGCTCCCCAAGCTGGACATTTAGCTGAGGATTATAGATCAAGCATTGGTGTGGGCTGCGCAGAGTTCCACTCTGGACATTGCTGGGTTGCATTCAGCAATACGCTAGCTGGATCTATACAGTGCTCCATCTTGAACGTATAATGGATGGGCTGGTTATGTGGGTTGGATTGCAAATGTGAGAGAACTAAACATCTGGCAATGCCTTTATTTTGTATTTTCATTCTTGTGACTGGACCCGTCAAATCCTGACTTATCTGATTAGACCTGACCCTCTGGATGAGTCATGGTGACTGTTGTTACAGCATCACGTCATTGTCTGCAACGTGACCAACAAATGGAGCAGAGGCTGCAGAGAGGAGCGCCTCCGTAAAATGGAATGAGGTAATCACCATCAGATCAGCCGTGGTCTGAGTGAATGGTGCGGCAGGATTGTGTGGACGACGAATGCAACTTATTCATCTATTTCCCTTTGTAACAAACAAACTCCCCTCCTCTGCCAGTGTCCAAAGCTGGTGAGGAGTGAATCACCTCCTGCTGTCCCTGCATAACAGGATCCTGGGGCCTCACAAGAATCCAGATTTCGCAGTGCCAGTCTCGAGCAGTTGAGTGACGGCCTCCTGTTTCTGTGTCCCAGTCTCGAGCAGTTGAGTGACTGCCTCCTGTTCCTGTGTCCCAGTCTCGAGCTCTGAGTGACTGCGTCCTGTTCCTGTGTCCCAGTCTCGAGCAGTTGAGTGACTGCCTCCTGTTCCTGTGTCCCAGTCTCGAGCTCTGAGTGACTGCGTCCTGTTCCTGTGTCCCAGTCACGAGCGGTTGAATGACTTCTTCCTGTTCCTGTGTTCTAGTATCGAGCAGTTGAGTGACTGCCTCCTGTTCCTGTGTCCCAGTCTCGAGCAGTTGAGTGACTTCCTCCTGTTCCTGTGTCCCAGTCTCGAGCAGTTTAGTGACTGCTTCCTGTTCCTGTGTCCCAGTCTCAATCAGTTGAAAGACTGTTTTCTGTTCCGGTGTCCCAGTCTCGAGTAGTTGAGTGACTGCCTCCTGTCCCTGTGTCCCAGTCTCGAGGAGTTGAGTGACTGCCTCCTGTTCCTGTGTCCCAGTCTCGAGCAGTTGAGTGACTGCCTCCTGTTCCTGTGTCCTAGTCTCGTGCAGTTGTGTGACTCCCTCCTGTTCCTGTGTCCCAGTCGAGCAGTTGAGTGACTCCCTCCTGTTCCTGTGTCCCAGTCTTGAGCAGTTGTGTGACTCCCTCCTGTTCCTGTGTCCCAGTCTCGAGCAGTTGAGTGACTGTGTCCTGTTCCTGTGTCCCAGTCTCGAGCGGTTCAATGACTTCTTCCTGTTCCTGCGTCCCAGTCTCGTGCAGTTGAGTGACTGCTTCCTGTTCCTGTGTCGCAGTCTTTAGTTCTTAGTGACGGCCTCCTGTCCCTGTGTCCCAGACTAGAACAGTTGAATGACTGCGTCCTGTTCCTGTGCCCCAGTATCGAGCAGTTGAGTGACTACATCCTGTTCCTGTGTCCCAGTCTCGAGCGGTTGAATGACTGCTTCCTGTTTCTGTGTCCCAGTCTCGTGCAGTTGAGTGACTGCTTCCTGTTCCTGTGTCCCAATATCGAGCAGTTGAGTGACTGCTTCCTGTTCCTGTGTCCCAGTCTTGAGTTCTTAGTGACTGCTTCCTGTCCCTGTGTCCCAGTCTGAACAGTTGAGTGACTCCGTCCGGTTCCTCTGTCCCAGTCTCGAGCTGTTGAATGACTGCTTCCTCTTCCTCTGTCCCAGTCTCGAGCAGTTGAGTGACTGCCTCCTGTTCCTGGTTCCCAGTCTCGAGCAGTTGAGTGACTGCCTCCTGTTCCTGGTTCTCAGTCTCGAGCAGTTGAGTGACTGCTTCGTTCCTGTGTCCCAGTATCGAGCAGTTGGGTGACTGCATCCTGTTCCTGTGTCCCAGTCTCGAGCAGTTGAGTGACTCCCTCCTGTTCCTGTGTCCCAGTCTCGAGCAGTTAGGTGACTCCCTCCTGTTCCTGTGTCCCAGTCTCGAGCAGTTGGGTGACTGCCTCCTGTTCCTGTGTCCCAGTCTCTAGCAGTTGAGTGACTCCCTCCTGTTCCTGTGTCCCAGTCTCGAGCAGTTGAGTGACTCCCTCCGGTTCCTCTGTCCCAGTCTCGAGCTGTTGAATGACTGCTTCCTCTTCCTCTGTCCCAGTCTCGAGCAGTTGAGTGACTGCCTCCTGTTCCTGGTTCCCAGTCTCGAGCAGTTGAGTGACTGCCTCCTGTTCCTGGTTCCCAGTCTCGAGCTGTTGAGTGACTGCCTCCTGTCCCAAGTCTTGAGCAAATGAGTGATGCCTCCTGATCCCAAGTTTGTGAAAATAGATGTCGTCCTCTTGCTACTGACTAACAGGCTCCAATAGCTCTGTGCTCACCTGCTGCTCCTGTGGAACGGAATTTAGGGACTGAATGGCCGCTCACATTCCTTACAGCTTCTCTTGACTAAAAGCCTTTCTCCTGTTTCTGTAAAACACCATCAAAATCTGAATGATGTATTTGACTCTCAGTTATTGAGCAAACAAGTTAACTGACAGAATTCAGAACCTGGATAGCCTCTTCCTGTTCCTGTGTTATACTCTCAAGAGTCAACAGAGTCTCAGTGATGTACAGGACGGAAAAAAAACACTTTGATCCAGTCGTCCATTCTGACCAAATATCCTAAATTAATCTCGTCCCCTTTGCCAGCACTTGGCCCATATCCCTCTAAACCCTTCCCATGCATGTACCCATTCCAATGCCTTTTAAATGGTGTAACTGGACCTGCCTCCACCAGCTCTTTTGAGTGCTCAGTCTATGAACACAGCAGTCTCTCTTTGAAAGTGTTGTGCCTCATTTCCCTTTATATATCTTTCCCCTCTCACCTTAAACCTTTGTCCTGTAATTTTCGACTCGCCTATCCTGGGGTGACTGTTTACCTTATCTATGCTCGTCATGATTTTATAAACCTCTTTAAGGTCACCCCTCAGCCTCAACACTTGTAAATACTCCCAGCCTATTCAAACTCTCCCTGTAACTCTAACCCTCCAACACCTGCAACATTCTTTTAAATCTCTTCTGCACCATTTCAAGTTTGATAACGTCTTTCCGACAGCAGGGAGACCAGAATTAAAGGCAATATTACAAAAGTAGCCAAACCAATGTCCTGTACAGATTTTGTCATGCAAACGCATAGACTCAAAGCACGCACCAATAACAGGAAGATCACCAAGTGCCTTCTTCACTACGCTGTCTACCTGTGATGGCACTTTCAAGGGATAGAGAACCTGCACCACCGGATGACACAGTAGCTCAGTGGCTTGCATTGCTACCTCAGAGCATAGTGATCGGGGTTTAATTCTATCCTTGAATAACTGCCTGTGTGGTGTTTTCACATTCTCCCCGTGTCTGCGTGCGTTTCTTCTGGGTGCTACGTTTTCCTGCCACAGTACAAAGATATACCGGCAAGAGGAGATTGGCCATGCTAAATTGCCACAAGTAACCAGGGATGTGTGGGCGAGGTGGATTAGCCATGGGAAATGCAGGCTCAGAGGGATAGGGTAGGATACTGTTTAGAGAGTCAGTGTGGCCTTGATGGGCCGAGTAGCCTGTTTCGTCACTGGAGGGATTCTATAATTTCAATGGAGTTCTCTTTGAGTGGCAACTTTCGACAGAACCCTACCTACATATCTTGCCCTGATTTGTTTTGCCAAAATGCAACACCTCACATTTACCTAAATTTAACTCCATCCACCACCCCTCGGCTCACTTAATCAACTTTTTCTTTTTTCGGAGATATCATTTTTCACTGTCGACTACACCACCAAATTTGGGATTATCTACAAGCTTACAGCTATACTTCATATACTCAAATACAAATGATTTGTATAAGTGACAAGAGGCAGTGAAGTCACTGTTGACCTTTGTGGCACACCACTGGTCACAGGTCTCCAAGTTTAATGAACAAATGTCCACTGTCACGCTCTGTCTCCAATATTCAACAAAATGTTGGATCTAAATGGTGAGCTCTCCCTGGATCCCAGGCAGTCTGACCTTGCTAACCAGTCTACCATGTAGAACAGTTTGGTTTTCTTACTGAATTCCACAAAGACAACATCCACTGTCCTGCCTTCATCAATCATCTTCATCACTTCCTCAAAAAATTCCACCAAGTCAGTGAGACGTGATCTCCAATGTACAAAGACCTCTTCAGTCCTTGTCTTTCCAAATGCATATACATCCTTTCCCTCAAAATCCCCTCCAACAATTTAGTCACCATTGACGTCAGGCTGGCCAGTCTATAGTTACCTGGTTTTTCCTTCCTTTCTTAAATGATGACACTACAGCCCTCCAATATTTTGGCACCTCCCCTGTGGAAATCAATGATACAAATATATCACCAAAATGCAGAGCAATCTCTTTCGTAGCTTCCCACAAATGTCTGGGATACAATTGATCAGGTCCCAGGGATTTGTTCACCTTTATTTATTTTAAAATGTCCAACACCTCCTTGTAATATAGACACTTTTCAAGATATCACTATACATTCTTCATTCTCTCGCTCTTGTAACTCCCTCCACATTAAATACTGAGGTGAAATACTCGTATCATATCCCTCCCATCCCTTGTGGTTCCACATATAGGTAGCCTTACTGATCTTTAAGGTGCCCTATTCTCTCCCTAGTTAATCTTTTGCCATTAAAAGATTGTAGAATTTCTTCAATACCTCGTTAACCCTATTTCTAAAGCCAACTTATGTTCACATTTTTCTGGCCTGATTTCCCATTGACTATACACTTACTGCCCTTATACTGCTCTGGGGATCCACTTGATCTCAGCTCTGTTTACCTGACATATGCCTCCTTCCTTACCTTGACCAGAGCATCAATATATCTAGCCATCCAGCACTCCCTGTACCCACCAGCTTTGCCCCTCTCACTAACAGGAACACGTTGGCTCTGGACTCTCTGAAACCAAGTATTGATTGCCTTGCATTTTCCAACCATCCCTTTACCTGTGAATAGGGTATTGCAATCAGCCTTTCACAGGGCTCGCCTAACACTTTCAAAATTGGCCTTGTTCAAAGTTAGAACTTTATTGTTTACATCAGGTCTTTCCTATTCCATAACTAGTTTAAACGTAATATTTATGCGTAACAGACTTGAAATGTTAAATAAACACTTCCTGCTCCTCTGTAGCAGGCTCGAGAGACTGCATGGGATCCTCCTGTCCCTTTATAACAGCCACAAGACATTAAATGATACATCAACCCCTGGATTACAAGCAGCCAGTTATCTGTACCTGATGGAGGTCCATCCCTTCTCATTTACAGAAACAATGAACTCCAGGTGCCCTTTCAGTGAGACCTCATACAGTTGCAGCGATAAATCCTTTAATTTTGAATGACTTTGTTGGCAAAATGCGCTAATATTCCAGAGTTCCACCTTTTCAAGTAACAACAGGCTAATATGGACTGAATGGCCTTCTCCTATCATTCTGTAAGAGGCCCATAGGGACAGAATTTCTTCGGCCTCTTCCTGAGCAGCAGTCTCAGTGCTCTGTGTCAAGGTTACGAAAGGGTTTAAAAACCCGGAGTAGCCCCACACTGGTCAATAAGTATCATACTGTAGGTTAAGGCATCTAGAAACTTGCCCATCCGACGTTTTTTTATGTAGCCAATCTGTTATTTTATAACTGCTCCCTTTCATAAACTGAGTGGAACACATATAGACCCCTGAAGTGTTCTGTTAATAATCTCGTATGCAAGGAAAAAGAAATAACAATTTAAAGATTTATGGTCCATCTCTCAGCACCCTCATCCATTCCATCCAAAACCAGTAAGTGTTCCCTTTTATAGTGATATGAAAAGTGATGTATGGAACTGGTTAACTGATCCTATTTGTTCAGTGACTGTGCTTAATGCCAGTTTCGATGGATACTAATTATCCCAATGGAGGCTTTCCATCTTTTAATGATAATTGGGCGCCGTTCAATGTGTTATCATGAGCGGGACCATCACCGACAGCACTGACAGGGATCAGCAGATCCAGAGAGAGGGGGAGGAGAGATCAGAATCTGAGAACATTAGCCTGGAATGTTCCAACAATGGACAGGAGTTTATCCGATTATATTTGGTATCTTGCTGCATTTTATTGGTTGTTATTATCATCGCGGATCTATTACGCTCTTCGCATTATTCAATATTTTTATTATCCCTTCCTGGCTATCGTTGGTGTTCCTGGTAAGTGTCACTGTCCATTTTTTTTTCTATAAACTAGTTATGACTGTATTACTGTTCTTTCATATAGTCTACACTTCTACCCGCTATTATTGTCCCTGTTGAAACTCTGAATCCAGATATTTACTCTACAGACAACTACTAACTACATCAATGAAAGTGTTCAATTACTGTCTCCCTCTGCTCTGGCAATGTTACTCATGGGTCTCTGTGTTGACCTACTCAGTTTCAGCGAATAACCACATATACTGTATCTTTGCCTTTGTTATTTAAATATTAAGAGCATGGAGGTCACTGTCTACTGTTCTGGTTACAAATTCCACTTCCTTCCACTGTTTCCATCCCATCCCTGGCCAATTTCTGCGGCTGAAGCAGATGAGTCATAACTGTGGGTGATCCCTTTGAACAAGAGCTGGTTCCTGCCACCATGCCCTGTCCATTTCCAACTTGAAATACTCACCACTCCACAATGTATCTCACTGGCTTATTCCATCTCCTGTTTGAACCTTGAGTTATAAAATACAGTCTTAATGAAGTTAATAATCTGCTGCTGACGCTCCTGGCTTCAACCCTGTTGAAGCAAATCTGATTCGAACTCACACCAACCTCCCATCCATCTGTCATTCATGTTCACGCAGATATATATTGCTATTTTTATGGCATTACCTTTATTTTAACGTTTTCAAACACTTTACCTCATCTGTCCATGAAAATTCTCTCGTTCTCTCTCTGTTGATTAACAAAAATCCTGCCAGTTGTTCGTATTAGAAATAGTTTCCTCCATGTGCTTTCCTTCTCAAACAATGAGTTTCGCATTCAACCACGCCAATCGCGCACGCGCACACACGCTGCCTCAGTCTCTGATGAACACACACACACACACACACAGACACACACACACACACACACTCACACACACACACACTCACACACACACACACACACACTCACACACACACACAGAGCAAACATTCCCAGTGGAGATAGTAATCTGATGCGAGTACAGTTAGTCTATGATAGTAAAGTTTGCAATGCTCTCCATGCTGGGCAGATAGTGCAGTTTACTGAGCAACACACTAGCATGGTCTGTACAGCTGTCCATGCTGGGCTGTCATCTTGTCCCAGTTTATGTTGTGTGTGGTGTTCTGTGAAGCAGATTCAGAATTTGATGTAACAAACCATTCCAGCTGATCTGACAACGCCTTTATTCAATGTTCTCATTCTTGTAATTTTACTCTCGAAGATCTCACTTCTCCAGTTAGTCCCATTGCCCTGTCTTTTCCCCCATATTTCCACAACCTCCTCCCAGTTAATTAACTGTCTGTTTCTGCCTTTAATGTGAATTTCTGTCCCTCTGTATCTTTCCCTGGCCTTGAGTTTTGGCTATATTTTGTATCGAGTGCTGGCACTGTGTAGCTCAGAAACAGTGAAATGGTGTGTGTCAGGCTGTTTTTCACTTCCCGGTATGTCCCATGTGATGGCCCATGGACAGGCGTGTTTCAGAAGTTATGAGACACATCCTTGTAACTTGGTCTGTACCTATGTTTGCCAAGTCAGGTGACCTTGCGCTCAGTAACAGCGGGAAGCGCATTGAGTAAAGGACCAGGCATCTAAATTGTGTGACAATGCTGTCACATTTTATTTTAAAAGAAGTTATTTTCTCTTTTTTTAAACCAGAGATCTTAAAGTCAAAACTGCCTACTGTAAACGGCTCAAGTAAATAACTTTCAGGGTTTTTGGGTTTTAAATAAATAGTAGTAACAATGGCCAGCTCGCATAGACCAGGCTTTCTAGTTTTTTCCTTATAGCTGTAAGTCACCAGGTCCCAGAAGGGTTGGAAGCTTTAGTAAATTATCCCTAGCTGCTATTCTCTCTTAAGCTTCACTTGATGCTGTTTCCTCCTGGACTGGAGAACTGTATGTGTGAATGCTCCTTGTTACCATGGGGTGTGTTTAGGTGATGTTAGTATATTGGAACAGTTCATTTGTAAAAGGTACTGTATCCATTATTTAGTTAAGGTTTCCAATCGTTAAGTTATTCTAAAATCCTCTTCATTTTGTATGGCTTTTCATTAGAGTGTTTAAATATATTGTGTTTTAATTAATGGTGAGTGGTTTGTCAAATAGCATCACATCTGGAAATCCCACTTTGCATCCAACTTTAAAATAAGGAAATTTTGGCATTCAAGCTACCTTCTTGAACCGGTGGACTCTTGTCTGGTTCTAAATCGATAATACCAAATTGGGTTTGAATTACAATCCCTACAATGTGCAAACAGGCCATTTGACCCAACAAGTCCACACCGACCCTCCGAGGAGTGACCTACCCAGAACCATTCCTCTGCCCAATTATGACATATTTACCCCAACTAAGGCATCTAACCCACACATCCCTGAAAACTACAAACAATTCACCTGATGTGCACATCTTTAGATTGTGGGAGGAAACCAGAGCATCCAGAATACTCTCATGCAGACACTGGAGAGTATGCAATGGAGACTATTGGGTTCAAAAGTCGCATATGATAGTTGTTCCAGATGTTGAATTCGGTTGGTTTAAAACGTGTTTTGTGTATAAAGATTCTTTCAGTCACTGAGAGTTCTGTGGGTGTGGAAGAAGTGAAGTTGGGTGTTATACAAAAGGTAATGAAGGCAAAGCTTTAGGAATTGGCAGACAAGCTGGAGTTGGGGTTGTGTTTGTCCGTGAGAAAATGAGAGATAATTACAGCTATAGCTCGGCAATTACATTTGGTGGAACCGCCATCAGACTCTTTGGAAATGGCTCGAATTCAATTTGAAATGAGGCACCTTGAACATGAGAAGGAATTGAAACCAGTTAAATTAAATTGAGAAGTAGAAATAAAAGAAAAGGAAATGAAGAAGAAAGAGAGAAAGAGAGAGAAGAAAACCAGAGATTTTCAACTTCAAAAGTTAACAATTAGAGAGGAAAGTTGACATAGAAGGTTGAGATGAAGGCAGACGGTAGGTTGGATGAGGAGGATAGTAAGGATGAGCAATCCTTTAGTAGCCAAAGGCCTGATGGGGTTTTGTTTAAATATGCCCAGGCATTGTCTAAATTTGATGAGAAGAATAGGGAAGCCTTTTTAATTTCATTTGAGAAAGTGGCTAAACAAATGCAGTGATCAGTGACCATGTGGATTTAGTTGATCCACACAGAGCTGGTAGGTATTTGCATCCCGATCAGTGGAGGTATCTGGCCAGTATAAGGAGGTGAAGAAAGCCATCTGAAGTGCATATGAGCTTGTGCCAGAAGCTACAGATAGCGTTTCTGGAATCTAAAAAAACACTCCCTCGTTAAACGCACATTGAATTTGAAAGAATCAAACAAAGTAATTTTGAAAGGTGGGTATTGGTATTAAAAACAGAGCAAAGGCTATGGCACTCTTAGAGAGATTCTTATTTTGGAGAAGTTCAACAATTCACTTCCTGCAGTCGTGAGAACTCGTGTGGAAGAGCAGAGAGTAACAATGGCAAGATTAGAAACTGAAATGGCTGATGATGATTGGGTTCAGAAATCAAAGTTTGGATTCTGTGAGAGATTGAGAAGAATGTATGATAGCTTCTTAAAACATATCCCTGTGAGAGTAAGGTTTACCGGCATAGGCCAGGAGTAGCAGGTAAAGAGGTTATAGCATTAAGAGGTACAGAAGTATGTAATTCTTTTATGCTGAGACATGAGGAGCTATGTCATTCAGAGGGACTATTGGAGAGATGAGGAGTGCTCCATTATGTAACGTGTGGTTGGAGTGTCCAGGGCAAACATCAACAGATTTATTCCAAAATGGGGAAGGAGGCCTTGAGCTTGATGTTGGCGTTCCAACATTTCAGCATTTAAATTGCGAATAACATACATGAGATAAATCTTTATCACTGATCGTGACCCCTTAAAACTTTGGACACATTCAGGTGAAAAAATACCAGTCTGTTTCGAGTGATCTTATTATTGCTGCCATTCAATTTGCAATTATACAGGTGACAGGGCGAGAAAACTAAGATTTGACACAGTCTGGAGACGTGGATAAAGAAAGACAAAGGCATTTTGTGGCAGGAGTAAAATGATTGAAATCGAATCTCGTTGTGAACATTTATATGCTCAGAGTCTATATATATATCACACGCACACACACATTGCAGTCATAGAATCACAGAGTCATAGACATGTACAGCATGGAAGCAGACACTTCTGTCCAACCCGTCCATGCCCCCAGATATTCCAATCCAATCTCGTCCCACCTGCCAGCACCCAGCCCATATCCCTCCAAACCCTTCCTATTCATATACCCATCCATATGCCTCTTAAATTGTATCAGCCTCCACCAAATCCTCTGACAGCTCATTCCATACACGTACCACCCTCTGCATGAAAAAGGTTGCCCCTTAGGTCTCTTTGATATCTTTCCCCTCTCACCCTAAACCTATGCCCTCTTGTTCTGGACTCCCCGTCCCCAGGGAAAGACTTTGCCTATTTATCCTATCCATGCCCCTCATAATTTAGTGAACATTTATAAGGTCACCCCTCAGCCTCCGACTCTCCAGGGAAATTAGCTCCAGCCGGTTCAGCCTCTCCCTGTAGCTCCAATCCTCTAGTCCTGGCAACATTCTTGTAAATCTTTTCTAAACCTTTTCAGGTTTCACAACATATTTCCGATAGGAAGGAGACCAGAATTGCCCACAATATTCCAACAGTGGCCTAACCAATGTCCTGTCCAGCCGCAACATGACATCCCAACTCCTGTACTCAATACTATGACCAATAAGGGAAAGCATACCAAACACCTTTTTCACTATCCTTTCTATCTGCTACTAATAGAGGAAGATTAGGAAATCTAAAATGAATCCATCTTTGTATATTGACAGATCATTTTATTAAAGGTGGAGTTGTGAGGATTATATCACTATAAAAAGGTTATTTTCTCTTGTTTTTTTGAAGAGAGGTTTTAAAGGCAGAGGTGCGGAACTGCTGTCTGAAAACAGTTTAAGTAAATAACTGAGGAGGCCTTTAGGTTTTATTAAAACGGTGATAACAATGGAAGGGCAGTGGCCAGCTCTCCCAGACCAGGGTTTCTCGTTTTGTTTTTAGCTGCAGCATTCAGAAGCTATAGGACATCCCAGCTGCTTTTCTCTCTGAGATGGGTGTTGATGTTGATTTTTCCTAGATCAAAAAACTGCATGTAAGAATCTGTATTTGAATTTATCTTTGTGCCAAGCAGCGTATACCAAGAAGGTACGGTATCTATTGTTTGTGTAAGTGTACCAACATATAAGCGCTCCCAAAATTTTCTTTGATTGTATTTTAACTAAATTTGAATAGGTTATATTTGGCTTAATGTCGAGTGCTTTGACCAGTCACAACATATCTGGAAAACGCACTTCACATCTCACTTTAAAATAAGGAATGGTTTGGGTCTAAGTGGCCTTCTTAAAATATTTTTGCAGGGATCTGGTCTGGTCAACAATATTTGTAGCCGAGGGATTTCTGACTGACTCCTGTTATTGAAAAGTTAGTGGAGTTGCTGGGGATGGTTTGCTGGGGCTTGTGCTGTGAGCCGCCTCAGACATTCAGTGAGACCGGAGGATTGGGTGACCCAAACTTTGGATGGAGCATGGGGACTGTGGTAACAGCATCTGGGTGTGTAACATGAACACCAAATGGAACAGAGGCTGCAGACAGGGGAAGCTCTGAAACCACGGAGTGAGTGTGTGTTGGGAAAGGGATCTGCTGTATCCTCTCCGGGTTTTCCAGGAGCAGCTTCCCAAGCTACACTTAACCCAGGAACAGAGTGTTGAGGGGATCTGGACTGAACACGGATCTGGTCACAGAGCGGTGTCACCTTCTTCAACACGACCTGCAGCTTCACACCAGGGGGAAGACGGGGCTGCCGGTGGCTATTAGGGTCAGGGTTTCATTCAGCTTCTGTGATCTGAAACTTTCCAGGCCGGAGTCGGTGACAGTTCCGTCTTCTCCCAGTATCTCAACATCAATGTCACCATTCGGTGATGGAGGATGTATATGGTGGATGAGGTCAATACATTGCTTCTCCCTCAGCGGGAAGCTGCCAGGTGTATCCTTATGTTCCCAGTATAGTGAGATTCCCGAAGGTGAACATGGTATCTGCAGAGTAGCCATTACATGGGGAGAGGTAGAGGAACTGAAGGAGCTCTCTCTCTATTAATGTTACAGGTTGTCCATGTACAGTATATTATGTTGGTGAATACCCCTGTCCTGAAAGCAGCCACAGTTCCTTCATTCAGAAGCAGGCAGCCATTCCCATCATCTACGGGTCTCCATATAGAAAGGAATAATTGTATCTTGGATAAAGGCCTTCCCCTTACTACACGTTTCAAAACACCATCCCTACCACCAAACAACCACATCAAAAGTATTCCATGTGTACAGAGAGCAATGGGGTCACTCGGATTGTCAATGAGCAGACCATCAGGGATGGAGAAAAACCTTCCATGTCCGAACGGGTCTGAGTGAACCCCCCAGTACACAGTATCACGAAGTCCTGTAATCCCTCTCCATTTCAGTAACATACTGCCTTCCATTATTCCTGTAAATGAAATTACAGGTTATATTATGTTGTATTGCACCTGCCAGATTATTATCCATTGTCTTTAACTTTCTGTATCTATTTGCAGACACTCCACCCTCGATTGATAATTTAATCTCTTGCTTATCCAAGCGACATCACCAAACTCAGTATCTGGATATCTGTTCCAACCTCCTGATCATTGATGTAGATTGTAAATAGTTGAGGTACCCGCACTGGTCACTGTGTGACTCCACTGCTGACGTTCTGACAAACTGATTAAGACTGACGTATCCAGAGAGCCTGCTTCCTGTTTGATAGACAGTCCTCCCTCTATACTGTGTAACACAGTCGAAAGGCTGAGTGTGGACGAGGAGCATCAGTCAGGAATCCAACCCCTTGAACAAGCTCCGCCATTGAATGCAATCATGGCTGATGTTATCGTGGCCTCTGTACCACTTTCCTGATAACTCTCCATCCTAAGACACCTTATTTGCAGGAATCAGTTGAGGGAACTATCTCTGAGCTCCTTCCAATATAACAATACACTTTCTTCATTGAGTAGAAAAATTCTTTACACACTACTCCAATGTGATCTCACTGAGATCCTGTACAGAGGCAGCAAAAACATTACCAGGCTGCTGAAAGGTTCCCATCCAGTTTAGAGCAGTCTCAGCTCTCTAGGGTAATACACAGCATTGTTTAAAATCATTGTCCTTCTCTACTCCACATGCATAACGGGAGATCTAGAGAAAATCTCACAATAATGCTTGAGAAGAGCATGAATAACGTGGCGAGATGACCTCTAACATTAATTTTATTTAGAATCTGACCATTGGGGAGGTGCCAGAGTGCTGGAGAACGATTAATACGGTCCCACTTCACAGTAATCATGATTTGGAGATGCTGGTGTTGGACTGGGATGTCCAAAGTTAAAAATCACACAATACCAGGTTATAGTCCAACAGGTTTAATTGGAAGCACATTAGCTTTCGGAGCGCCACTCCTTCATCAGGTGATTGTGGGGGACAATATTGTTAGGCACAGAATTTATAGCAAAAAATTACAGTATGATGTAACTGAAGCTACACATTGAAAATTACCTTGATTGTCTGTTGAGTCTTTCATCTATTCGAATACCATGATAGTTTAGCTTCTTCCGTTGTTGTGGTTCTGCTCGCCGAGCTGGAAGTTTTTGCTGCAAACGTTTCCACACAAACGAAGCTGCATCAGGACACTATTCAAAAGGGCCACAACACACTGCAGTACACCAGAACTGCGAAAAGAGGAAGAGGAACATCTATACAAGGTATTCGCCAAAAACGGATACCCACGCAACTTTATCACCAGATGCCTAAGAGATAGACCGAGTAACGAGGACATGCCACAACCAAAAGGACTAGCCACTCTACCATACGTCAGGAGCGTCTCAGAACTGACAGCCAGACTACTGCGACCCTTAGGACTCATAACAGCACACAAGCCATCATCCACGCTCAGACAACAACTCACTAGAACAAAGGACCCAATACCCAGCATGAGCCAAACTAACGTAGTTTACAAAATACCATGCAAGGACTGCACAAAACACTATATAGGACAAACAGGAAGACAGCTAACAATCCGCATCCATGAACATCAGCTAGCCACAAAACGACACGACCAGCTATCTCTAGTAGCCATACACTCAGACAACCAGCAACATGAATTTGACTGGGAAAACACCACTATCATAGGACAAGCCAGACAGAGAACAGCCAGAGAATTCCTAGAGGCATGGCATTCATCCCTAAACTCCATCAACAGACACATTGACCTGGACACCATATACAAACCACTACAGCTGAAACTGACACCCGGAAACGGCAAGAACATCCATCAACAGACACATCGACCTGGACCCCACATACCAATCACTGCAGCTGAAACTGACACCCGGAAGCGGCAAGAACAAACCAATATAAATACAGGAAGAAACATCAAAGCAGCGCTTCACACGAGGCTCCAACAGCACTGATGATGTTCCCTAGCCAGGGAACGAAACGTTTGCAGCAAAAACTTTCGGCTCGGCGAGCAGAACCACAACAACGGATACCCGAGTTACAAATCTTCAATCAGATTTTAATCGCTTCTTCCGTGTGTAAATCAAAAAACCATATTTTAAAAGTTGCATTCTCAGGTTAACTGTAACAATTGGGTTAGTTACACAATATGTCGAAGGTGTTAGCGCCCTGTGTTCTCTGTCTATGCCATGCTTTTAGATCGATTCTAAGCTAAATAGTCAAATAACAGAGTTTTACTGTATTCCTGCAGTTTTTGAGCAAAGTACAATGTAACACTGCAAGTACAAATTCACCCCACAAAATATTTGTGCGCATGTGGGTCTTTGTCTGTGTGTGGTGTTTTTGTCTTGGTTGGGGGTTGTGAGTGTGAGAGGGAGTGTATATGTGTGTGTAGTGATGTAGGGTGTTTTAAGTCTGTGAGGGGGTGCATATGTGAGTGTTGGAGTGTGTGTGTGTCTGGCGTGGGGGTTTGCGAGTGTCTGTGAGAGAGAGGGTATATGTGCCTGCATGAGTGTAGAGTGGTCTAAGTCTCTGAGAGCATCCATGTGTGAGTATGGGAGTGTATGTGTCTGTAAGGTTGTGAGCGAGTATCAGTGTGCGTGTCTGTGCATATATGTGTCCATGTGTATGTGTGTGTACAGGAGTGACTCTGTGTGTGTGTGTGTTTGTGTAGGTGTGTCTGTGCGTGTATATAGTGCAATGGTGGTCACCTGTAGTATGACATGAACCCAAGGGCCCTGTTGAGGCCCTCCCTATGGGTACTGCTCTTAGCTATCAGCCCCTGTTTGGCCACTTCTCGCTATTGCCTGTCCCGAAGTCTGCCTTGGAGGATGGTCACCCGAAGGTCCGAGGTCGAATGTCCTGTACCACAGAAGTGTCCCCAACTGGGAGACAACACTTCTCTCTGTTGATTGTTATGTGGTGCCCATTCATCCTTTGCTGTAGCCTTTGCTCGGTTTCCCCAATGTACCATGCCTCTGGGCGCCCTTGCTTGCAACGTATAAGATAGACAACGTTGGCTGAGTCACATGAGTACCTGCCACATACATAGTGGGAGGTGTCCTCACATGTAATGGTGATAACCATGTCCACACTCTGACACGTCTTGCAGCGCCTACCATGACAGGGTTGTATGAAGTTGTCCTGAGAGCTGGGCAGCTTGCTACGAACAATGATCTGTTTGAGGTTTGGCGGTTGTTTAAAGGGAAGTAGTGGAGGTGTGGGGAAGGTCTTGGCGAGGTGCTCAACCTCATTGATAATGTGTTGCAGGTCACGAAGAACATGGCATAGTTTTTCAGCTCCTGGGAAGTACTTAACAACGAAGGGTACCCTGTTGGTTGCCCCAGCAAGGTACCACAATGACTTCCTTAGGAGATAGACATGTGCTGCAACCGACAGGGTACCCTTCGTTGTTCAGTACTTCCCAGGAGCTGAAAAACTGCACCATGTACTTGGTGACCTGCAACTCAATATCAATGAGTATGAGCACCCCGACAAGACCTTCCCATACCTCCACTGCTTGCCTTTAAACAACCGCCAAACCTCATACAGATCATTGTTCAGAGCACATTGCCCGGCTCTCAGGACAACTCCATACAACCCTGTCAAGGTAGGCGCTGCAAGATGTGTCAGAGTGCGGAGATGGATACCACCATTACACATGGGGATACCTCCCACTATGTACGTGGTAGGTTCTCATGTGACTCAGCCAACGTTGTGTATCATATACGTAGCAGGCAAGTATGCCCTGAGTCATGGTATATTGGGGAAACCGAACAAAGGCCACGGAAATGGATGAATTGGCACCACACAACAATCAACAGACAGTTGCCTCGCAGTTGGGGAACACTTCAGTGGTCCAGGGCATTTGACCGCGGACCTTCAGGTGACCATCCTCCAAGCCGAACTTCGGGACAGGCAACAGGGAAAAGTGGCCGAGCAGAGGCTGATAGTTAAGTTCCATACCCATAACGAGGGCCTCAACTGGCTCCTTATGTTCATGTCACACTACAGGTGACGACCATTGCACTATATACACATCTACACACAGACACATCTACACACACACACACACACACACTACACAAACACAAAGCCACTCCTATACACATATATACACACGGAAGGCACACACACACACTCTTACAGACACACACCTTCCCCACACTCACTCATGCATCCTCTCAGAGACATAGGCCACTCTACACTCATGCGCACTCTACACTCTCTCTCACAGACACACACAACCCCCCAGCCCAGACACACATACACACACACACTCTCCCACACTCACACCTACACCCCTCACAGACTGAAGGCACTCTACACTCACTACACACATATACACTCTCTCTCACACTCACAACCTCCAACCCAGACAGACACACAAACAGACTGACATAAAGATCCACAAGCACTCATATATTTTGTGGGGTGAATTTGTAATTGCAGAGTACATTATACTTTGCTCAAAAACTGCATGAATTAGTGTAAAACTCTGTTATCTCACTTTTTAGATTAGAATCATCTAAACATCATGGCATAGACAGAGCGCTAACACCTTCGACATATTGTCTAGCTAACACCAATTGTTACATTTAACCTGAGGAAGCAACTTTTTTTTTACGAAAAGTTGTTTTTGATTTACACACGAAAGAAGTGAAACTATCATGGTATTCGAACAGATGAAAGACTCAATACACGGTCAAGGTAATTTTCAATGTATAATTTCAGTTACATCACACTGTAAATGTTTGTTATAAATTCTGTGCCTTACAATTGTGTCCTCCACAATCACCTGATGAAGGAGCGACGCTCCGAAAGCTAGTGTGCTTCCAGTTAAACCTGTTGGATTATAACCTGGTGTTGTGTGATTTATAACTTCACAGTATGGGTGGTAGAATAGACCAGGGAAGTATAGTTGAACGAATATTAATTCACAGTTAAGGAAACTACTGGAGAAAACACGGAAGGATAAAATTGAACTCCAATCAGAGTAGCAAGATCGGATCAGGGATAATCATCATGATTTTATCAGAAGGAAGTCAAATCTAATGAATTTGATTGAATTAGTTTGAGGAGGTCACTTATTTAGTATTGCAGCAAGGCCTTCGACAAAGCCCCATATGGGAAACTTTAAAATAAAGTAAAATCTCATGGAATCAAGGGTAATGTGACAAGTTACAACGAAAGTTTCTTAGTGTCAGGGGTCAGAAGGTGGTGGGATAATGTTGTTTGTGTGACTGGAGACCAGTGTCCCCTGGTGTACCACATGGATAAGTGCTGTGTCCCTTATTATTTGTGGTTTTCATAAATGGTGCAGATGTGAATGAAGGGGTTGGGTGAAAGGGGTGGGGATTGTGATAAGCAAATTTGTGTTTGCCTGGTTGATTGGCAATGAGGAGAAAGGTCTTATGTTACAGAAAGGTACAGATGGAATGGTCAGATGGTCAGATCAATGGCAGATGGAACGTAACCCTGATAAATATGAGGTGATGCACAGTGGAAGAAGGAACCAGACAGGGGAGTAATCAATGAATGGCACATTGGGAAGCTCAGTTCGTTCTTCTCCACACATCACTGAATGGGACTGAGCAGAGTAATGGACTAGCTAAGAACTGGACCTTGGATGTAGCATTAATCAATCGGGGTGTAGATTATAAGAAGTATACACAGCATTGGTTAGGCCAAGATGGAGTACTGTATGTAGCTCTGGAAGCGACTTAAAAGGAAGGGTATGGTTGTACTGGATGGTATGCAGAGGAGATTCACCAGGATGTTCCCTGGGATGGAACATATCGCTATGGAGAGAAACTGGATAAGCTCGGGTTGTTTACATTGGAGCAGAGAAGGCTGAGGGGGATGTGATTCAGAAGGCAACGATTATGAGAAGCATGGACGTGGGTGGATAAACAGCAGCTGTTCCTTTTAGTCAGAGAGTTGAGAACAAGCGAGAACACTTTTAAAGTGAAGGGTTTGAGAATTAGAGAGAATTTGAGGTTTGTTCTTCACCCAGAAGCTGTTAGGGTCTGGAATTCACTTCCTGAGAGTGGAGGTATCACAGGTAGCCTCATAACCATCAAAAAGTACTTGGACGAGCACTTGGAAGTGTCATAACATTTCCTGCTATGGGCCTGTTGTTTCAAAGTGGGACTAATATAGGTTGTGCTGTATTTCTGTTGGTCTATGCTCCTGTGAGTATATGGTGTGGAAGGTAAATTATTGAGGAGCAAAAGGCAGGAATTGATGGGTTTCTGAAGAGTATATTCACAAAGTTTATAAGAGTGAACTGTAATAGCTCGTCAAATCATGTCAATGTGAGAAGTATGAGAAAACAAGTGCAGCTTCCTTACAATCTGAAACCAGAGAATGGAGAATGGGTAACGGAAATGGCAGAACAATGAAACAGCTACTTCAGTTCTGTCTTCACAGAACTTTCAAACAATACGAGGAAAACCAAGTCGGGTGTGGCAAAAGGGTTCGAGTACATGAAGCATAGAACATAGTAAATAAAAGATTTAGGAGAAATTATTGGGACTGAAAATAATGGTCACAGACAACGGTAACACGGATTTATGAAATGGGGATTATGTTTGAGAAACGGTCTGGGAGACAAGTACTTTGATTTTCAGGAAAGTTTTGGTAAAGCTAGTTTGCAAAATAAAGTCTGAGTGGATTGGGGCGAATATATGACCATGTTTCCAGAATGGGACAGCTGGCAGGAAGAAGTAAATAGAAATAAATAGGCTCGTCAAACAACAGCCTGACATTGTCTGTAAGATATGATTCTGTGAGTATGACTATATCCCAGACACCCCATCACCTTCCCGGATATCTCCTGTCTCACCAGCACAACAGACAGAGAACAGCCAGGGAATTCCTAGAGGCATGGCACTCATCCACAGACACAATCAATGAGCACATCGACCTGGACCCAATATACCGGCCACTGCAGCGGACAGCTGGAACTGACAACCGGAAGCGGCAGAGACAAACCACTACAAATGCCGGAGGAAACATCACAGAAGCGCTTCACAGGAGGCTCCCAAGCACTGAGGATGTCACCTAGAAAGGGGATGAAACATCTGCAACACAAATTCCCAGCTCGGCGAACAGAACCACAACAACAGGCACCCGAGCTATAAATCTTCTTACAAACTTTGAATTAGCAATTATTAGTAGTTATTAGAATTAGTAACAGATACAGCAGAAGTGATGGCGGAGTGGGATACAATTGGAAGGGAATTGCTCTGGGAGTCCTCAACAGTGACTCCGTATCCCATGAAGTCTCGTGGCGTTAGTTTACACATGGGAAAGAAAACCTCCTGCTGATTACCATGTACCAGTCTCTCTTAACTGATGAATCAGTACTCCTCCATGCTGAACAACACTTGGAGGAAGCCCTGAGCGTGGCAAGGACACAAAGTTGTACTCTGGGTGGGGGATTTCAATGTCCACCACCAAGTGTTGCTCAGCTGCAGCATTACAGATCGAACTGGTCGGGTTCTAAAGAACATAACTGCTAGACTGGGTCTGCCGCAGTTGGTGAAGGAACTAACGAGACATATTTGATTTCATTCGTACTAATCTGTCAGTTGCAGAAGTATCTCTCCATGACAGTATCTGTAAGAGTGACCATCGCATAGTCATTATGGAGACAAAGTCACACCTTCACATTGAGAATAGCTTCCATCATATTGGGTGGCACCATCACTGTACTAAATGGGACAGACTTCGAACAGATCTAGCAGTTCAATCCTGGGTTTTCATATGGTGTTGTGAGTCATCAATAGCAGCAGAATTGGACTCCTGCACAACCTCATGGCCTGGCATATCCCCCTTGCAACAATTACTCTCAAGCCAGAGAATAGACCCTGATTCAATGGAGTGTGCAGGAGCAGCACCAGCCATCCCTGAAAATGAGGGGACAGCCTGACGAAACCACCAAACAGGACAACATGTGGGCCAAGCAGCATAATCAGTATGTAAGAGACAGAGCTATGTGATCCCAAAAGCAACGGATCTGATCTAAGTTCTGCAGTTCTTCCACATCTCGTGGAGAAATGGTAGGGACAATTAAACAAGTCATTGGAGAAGGAGATTCCACAAATATCTCCATCATTAATGATGCAATATCCTAGCTCATCATTGCAAAAGATAAGGTTGATGCATACTCAACAATCTTCAGTGAGAAATGCTGAGCGCATGATCCATCTTGGCCTTCTTCAGTGGTCCTCAGTAATTCAGTTACCAGTCATCAGCAATTCCATTTAATCCATGCAATATCCAGAAACGGTTGTAGACACTGGATACTTCAAAGGGTACATACCCTGACTACATTCTGGCAATAGCACTGAAAACATGTGCTCTAGAACTTGCCACTTCCCTAGCCAAGCAGTTCCCATACAGTTACAACAACGACATTTACCCGATTGTGTGGAAAAGTACCCAAGTATCTGCTATACATAAAGAGCAGAAAAAATCCAATCCGGCCAATCACCAACCCATCAGTCTACTATCTATCATGGAAGGTGTTAGTGCTTTCAAGCAGCACCTGCTCAGCAATACCCTGGCCAATGACGCCAGTTTGGACTCTACCAGAGCCGCTCAGCTTCTGACCTCATTCCCACAAACATGGACAAAAGCGCTGAATTCCAGAGGTGGGGTGAGAGTGACAGGGCTTTAAATCAAAGCTGCCTTCGACAAAGTGTGGCATCAAGTGACCTTAGCAAAACTGGAATCAATGGGTATCCAGGTTAAACTCCCCGCTCGTTAGAATCGTACCTGACACATAGGAAGATGGTCATGGCTGATGAAGGTCAGTCAACTCAGCTCCAGGACAAGTCTGTAGGAATCACTAGAGCAGCGGCTTAGGCCGAAGCATCTTCGGTCTGCTTCATCAATGGCTTGCCTCTATTATAATGTCAGAAGTGGGCATGTTCGCCAATGATATCACAATGTTCAGCAACATTTGTGGCTCCTCAGAACTGAAGTAATCCATGTCCAAATGAGACAAGGTTTGGACAGTATCCAGGCTGACAAGTGGCAAGTAATATTCAGGCCATACAAATGCCAGACGGTGACCATCACCACTAAAATACAATCTAACCTGCCCCTTGGCATTCAATGGTGCTACCATCACTGAATCCCCCAGTATCAAAATCCTGGGGGATAAACATTGCTCAGAAACTCACTGGACTCGCCCACATAAACACAGTAACTACAAGAGCAGGTCAGAAGCAAGGAATACTGCGGCGAGTAACTCACATCCTGACTTCCAAAAGCCTGTCTATTATTTACAATGCATAAGTCAGAAGTGTGATAGAATACTCCCTATTTTCCTGGATGATTGCAGACCCAACAACACTCAAGAAGCTTGATACCATCCTGGACATAACAGCCAGTTTGAGTGTCGTTTCATCCACAGTACTCCACCATCAACGCTCAGCAGCAGCAGTGTTTTACAATTTGCACTGAAATGGTTCACCAAAGATCCTCAGACACCCTCTTCCCAACTCACGACCACGTCTATCCAAAAGGACAAGGGCAGCAGATGTATGGGAACACCACCATCTTCAAGTTCCCTTCCAAGCCATTCACCATCCTGATTTGGAAATATATCACCTTCCCTTCACTGCAACTGGGTCAGAATCCTGGGATTCCCTCCCAAATGGCATTGTGGGACAGGTGGACTGCAGCAATTCAACAAGGCAGCTCACCACTACCTGCTCAAGGGCGACTAGGGATGGGCAATAAATGCCGGCCCAGCCAGTGACACCCAGATTCACGAAATAAATAAATCAGAAAAATAAAATGAACACAGGAAGGTTACTGAGGTATCGCAGGGATCGGTGCTCGGGCCCCGCTGTTCACAAAACGCATTAAGCATTTGGTTGCGGGTATGAAATCCCAGCCTGCTAACAGCACTAAAGGATGTGGGATTGTGAGTGGGCGAGGAGGTTGTAAGAAAAGCTCCAAGGTGACTGAGACAAGTGGAGTGAATGGGCAAATACGTTGCAGATGGAGAGTAAGGTGGGTCGAGGTGACGGTGGGCCCTTTGGTGGGAACAAGCGATTGGCAGCCTATGCTTGAACCATGTTGATCTACAAAGCGATGTATACTCCTTTTTGTTGTTTCCTTCTGAGCGGCCCTCCAAGGTCCCTGCTGCACAGTGAGGTCTCAACCCAGAGGTCAGTTGACCAGTGTACACAGACCCTCCAAGGGGGGAGTTGTAATATTGAAAATGATCTGGATCTCCCTGTACACCAGTCACTGAAAACAATATTGCAGGAACAGAAAGTAGTTAGGAAGGTAACTGGTGCATTGACCTTCATTTCAGGTGGATTTGAGTCCAGCAAAAAGGGTCTCTTACTGCAGCTGTACAGGGCCTTGTTGGGACCACATCTTGAACATTGTGCAGTATTGTGTGCAGTTTTGGTCTCCTTACCGAATAAAGGACAAACCTGACATTGAGGGAATGCAGTGAAGGATGGCCAGACTGATCTCTGGGATGACAGGCTTGTTGTGGGAGCAGAGTTTGGGGCAACTAGGCCTGTATTCCATGGGCTTTAGGAAAATGAGTGGAGATTTCAGTAACATATATAACACTCGGACAGGGTGAGACAGATTGGAAGCAGGAATGATAATTCCCCTGACTGGTATGTCTAAAACAAGGGGCCAAAGTATTAGATACAGACAGGACACTCTGCATTGAGATGAGAATAAATGTCTGGACTCAGGCACTGGTGACCCTGGGGAATTCGCTCACACCTGGTAGCCAAGACACTGTATATAAATAAGGATTTAGAGACAGGAAAGGGATGGTGGGAGAGCAGGAGTACGGTGTGGAAATAAAGGGCCAGCCATCATTATGCTGAATTGGGTAGCAAACTTGATGGACCAAAGGGAGTACTGCATTTCTTATTTTATAGCTCTCCAAGGTTACTCATGTTAATGGATATATTCATAGTGTGGGATAAGAGCATTGAGGAGATGTTTGAACATGAACTAGAATGGGTGAGGCTCAATGTGTTTTGCAACCTCCTCCTTTACCGGTGTTTCTGTGTAGTCTGTGGGAAAGTTGTCACAAACTCTCAGATGTTAGGAAGAACGTCTCTGCAATATCAACAGGATTGTGTTTACCGTTCCCTTTTCCGATACCGAGGCTGGTGCCGGGTGTTCTGTCTGGTTTTATCCTTTAAGAGCTTGGAGCAGTTTGAAACAATAGATTATTTTGCTTGGCCGACTCAGAGAGCATTGAAACGTTTATCATATATCTGTGTGTCTGGAGTCATGTTTAGGACAGACCAGGAAAGCACGGGAGATTTACTTCCTGAAAGTCCTTGGGGAAGCAAATCCGTGTTTGCAATCGATATTGGTTTCAAGGTCATATTACTGACACCAGATTTTGCATCTTAATAATTATTTTAAACATCCACCCGCTGCCAGACCATTAGCCTGATCTGGATTAGTAATCCAATGACATTTCCATAACAGCCCCATCTCTACATGGGGACATATCAGAGACAACACTGAGCTAGTTATTTCTGTGCTGCTTGACAGCTCTGTCAAAAAGAACTCCCACCAACTTGACTATCGTGACTGTCCCGAGGGAATGGTAATCGGTCAGATTGTAATTATTCCCCTCTTAGGGGACCGGACATAGCTGTGTAATTTTCCACATTGCCAGGGAGATGTCAGAGATGGAGCTGGAATGAAACAGCTTCCCCAAGGACACGGCTTGTTGTGCAGCACAAGTCTTCAGTTTGATCGCAGGAATGGGGTCAGGTCCCATTGCCTTTGTCGTATCTACTGTGTGTTCGGCTGTTTCTTCATGTCATTGGCAGCGAATCAGATTGATTAAACACTGGCAACGGTGGTTCTGTGGGCATCATGGCGAGAGTGAGGTGGATCATCGACTCAACACTTCTGGCTGAGGATGGCACAGATACTACATCCTTGTCTTTTACACTGATATGAAGGTCTGTTCCATTATCTAGGATGGGGATGTTTGTGGATCCCTTTCCTACAGTCATTTGTTTAATCATCCATCACCATTTATGACTGAATGTGGCAGGACTGCGGAGCTTTGATCAGATCGGTTGCTCAAGTGCGGTAACATTAATGGGTTAGCATAAATAGACAATAGACAATAGGAGCGGGTGTAGGCTATTCCGCCCTTCGAGCCTGCACCACCATTCAATATGATCATGGCTGATCATCCTTAATCAATATCCTGTTCCTGCCTTATCTCAATAACCCTTGATTCCATAATCCTTGAGAGCTCTATCCAACTCTTTCTTAAATGAATCCAAAGACTGGACCTCCACTGCCCTCTGAGGCAGAGCATTCCACACAGCCACTACTCTCTGGGTGAAGAAGTTTCTCCTCATCTCTGTCATAAATGGTCTACCCCATATTTTTAAGCTGTGTCCTCTGGTTCAGCACTCACCCATCAGCAGAAACATGTTTCCTGCCTCGAGAGTGTCCAATTCTTTAATAATCTTATATGTCTCCATCATATCCCCTCTCAGTCTTCTAAACTCAAGGGTATACAAGTCCAGTCGCTCCAGTCTTTCAGTGTAAGGTAACTCGTCATCTCAGGAATTGACCTCGTCAACCTACGCTGCACTCCCTCAATAGCCAGAATGTCTTTTCCCAAATTTGGAGACCAGAATTGCACACAGTACTCCAGGTGTGGTCTCACCAAGACCCTGTACAGCTGCAGAAAAACCTCTTTGCTTCTATACTCAATCCCTCTTGACATGAAGGCAAGCATGCTATTCGCCTTCTTCACTACCTGCTGAACCTGCATGCATACCTTCATTGACTGGTGTACAAGAACACCCAGATATTTCTGTACTGCCTAAATTGATTCCAGTTAGATAGTAATCTGCCTTCCTGTTCTTGCCACCAAAGTGGATAACCATCCATTTATTCACATTAAACTGCACCTGCCATGCATCTGACCACTCACCTAACTTGTCCAGGTCACCCTGTAATCTCCTAATATCCTCATCACATTTCACCCTGCCACCCAGCTGAGTATCATCTGCAAATTTGCTAATGTTATTGCTAATACCATCTTCTATATCATTAACATATATTATAAAAAGCTGCGGTCCCAGTTCTGATCCCTGTGGGACCCCCCTGGTCACTGCCTGACATTCTGAAATGGAGCCGTTTATCACTACTCTTTGTTTCCTATCAGCCAACCAACTTTCAATCCAAGTTAATACTTTGCCCCCAATACTATGCGCCCTAAGTGTGCTCACTAACCTCCTATGCGGGACTTTATCAAAAGCTTTCTTATAGTCCAGGTACACTACATCTACTGGATCTCCCTCGTCCATCTTCAGAGTTACATCCTCAAAAAATTCCAGAAGATTAGTCAAGCATGATTTCCCCTTCATAAATCCATGCTGACTCTGACTTATCCTGTTACTATTATCCAGATGTGTCGTAATTTCATCCTTTATAGTAGACTCCAGCATCTTTCCCACGACTGAGGTCAGACTAACTGGTCTATAATTTCCTGCTTTCTCTCTCTCATCTTTCTTAAAAAGTGGCACAACCTTAGCCACCCTCCAATCGGCAGGAACTGATCCCGAATCTATCGATCTCTGGAAAATAATCACCAATGCATCCACGATTTCTCGAGCCACCTCCTTCAGTACCCTGGGATGTAGACCATCAGGCCCAGGGGACTTATCAACCTTCAGACCTAACAGTCTCTGCAACACCAATTCCTGGCAAATATAAATTCCCTTCAGTTCAGGTTCTTCAGCTACTGTTACCTCAGGGAGATTGCTTGTGTCTTCCCCAGTGAACACAGATCTGAAGTACCAATTCAATTATTCTGCCATTTCTTTTTTCCCCGTAATATTTCCCCTGTTTCTGTCTTCAAGGGCACAATTTTAGTCTTAACCATTTTTTTGCCTTTCACATACCTAAAAAAAACTTTTACTATCCTCCTTTATATGATTATCCATCTTAAATTCGTACCAATTTTTCTCTCTGCGTATTTCCTTCTTGCTAATCCTCTGTTGTTCTTTCCAGTCCCCCGTTTTCCCACTTATCTTTGCTATGTTATACTTTTTCTCTTTTAACTTTATATGATTCTTAACTTCCCTCGTCAGCCACAGCCACCCAATGCCTCCTCCTAGGATCTTTCTTCCTTTTTGGAATGAACTGATCCTGCAACTTCTGCATTATGCACAGAAATATCCGCCATTGTTCCTCCACTGTCATCCCTGCTAAGGTATTGCACCATTGAACTTTGGCCAGCTCCTCCCTCATAGCTCCATAGTTCCCTTTATTCAACTGAAAAAATTATCACTTCCGACTGTACCCTCTCCCTCTCAAATTGCAGATTGTATTATGGTCACTACTTCCCAATGGCTTCTTCACTTCGAGGTCCCTGACCAATTCTGGTTCGTTGCACAATACCAGATCCAGAATTAACTTCTCCCAGGTCGGCTCCAGCACCAGCTGTTCTAAGAATCCATCTCTGAGGCACTCCATAAAGACTCTTTCTTGTGGTGCAATACCATCCTGATTCTCCCAGTCTACCTGATGTTGATATCCCCCATAACATATCTAGCAACATATTTGCGACAGGCCAATTTCAGCTCCTGATTTAACTTACTTCCGACATCCAGACTCCTGTTTGGGGGCGTGTAGATAACTCGCAAGAGGGTATTTTTACCCTTAGTATTTCTGAGCTCTATCCACACTGACTCTACATCCCCTCATTCTATGTCCCGCCGTGCAAGGGACTGCATATCATCCCTTACCAACATGGCCACCCCACCCCCTCTGCCCGTCATTCTGTCCTTACAATAGCACGTGTAGCCTTGAGTATTAATTTCCCAGGCCCTGTCCACTTGAAGCCACGTCTCAGTTATCCCCACAATACCGTATCTGTAAATTTCCAAAAGAGCCTCAAGCTCATCCATCTTATTTCTAATGCTTCATACATTCATATATGGTATTTTTAATTTGTTACTGCCCTGACCCTTCCCATCAACTCCTATTTCACTCAACCTTACAGCATGATCTCTTTCTGAGTTTCCTGCCTCATTGATACAGTTGTCTTTCTTGACTTCCCTTGTTCTAACTTTCCCTCCAATTTCCTTCTTAAACATCCAGTTTGTCCCCTCCCCACACCCCCTTCCCCCTCGCAACTCAATTTAAACATAGCTAAGTTGCAGTAGCAGACCTGCCTGCCAGAATGCTGGCCCATAACCTATGATGGTGCAAATCGCCTCTCTTGTAGAATTTATGCTTCCCACAAAATATACCCCAGTGATCCAAGAATTTAAATCCTTGCTTCCTGCAGCAGTTCCCCAACCACACGTTCAAGTCCATTATCTCCCTGTTTCTGGCCACACCAGCCCTAGGAACTGGAAGCAAACCGGAGATAACCACCTTGGACGTCCTGCTTTTCAGCCTTCTTCCTTGTTCTCCTAAGTCCCGCTGTAGTATGTTCCTCCTCTTCTTCCCGACATCATTTGTGCCGACATATACCACCAACTCTGGCTCTTCACCTTCGCCCTGGAGGATTTCCTGCACTCTGTTTGTGATGTCTTTAACCCTGGCACCAGGAAGGCAACACATCATTAAGTCCCGTCTGCTGCCACAAAAACCCCGGTCAGTTCCTCTCACTATGGAGTCCCCTATTACCACGGCTCTGTGTGACTCTTCTGCTCTGCCTCCATGCCAACTTTTGATTGACAGACCTGGCCGCCTCGTGGACTGGCAGTGTCATCTGTCTCTACTGTTTCCATAAGTTTCAACTTGTTCCTGACAGGTACTTCCCCCGGGGTCTCTTGCACCCGTCTCCTCTCTGCCTTACTCATTGTCTGCTCTCCTCTGCTCTCTTCTGGTACGATTAGCGTAATAACCTCGCCGAAGGTCTTGTCCAGAAAGATCTCCTTCTCTCGGATGAGCCTAAGGTCCTCGAGTTCTTTCATCAGTGCTGCAATACGCTCTGCCAGTAGCTGAACGTGCACACACTTTCCACACTAATACAAGCCAGACACACCAGAGTCGTTGACCTCCCACATCAAGAACGTAGCACACTGAACCAGCTGGGCAGTCATGTCTTCACCCTCTTCAACTGTGGCGTAATCACTTCCACTTAAATAACAATCACTTACCTTCCCGACCGGCTTGGCGTTCCGACTTCACTTCCGCCCAGCTCCTGCCTCTCTGATGCGAAAAGCAGGTTTAGGTTCACGTGGTTCTGACCCTGACATGTTCACCCACAGTCACTACTGATATATAGATCGTGTTGATTGTAATGGCAGACTGAGGAGATTATCCCTGGGTAAAATATAAAAGGTGGTGCTTGAATGGTATTCTGCTTCTCGTGCTGCTGTGGTCTCCAGCACTACATGGATATGCAGTTTTGAGCCGCAATATCTGAAATGCAATTCTGCTCTCTGTCCCCGAGTTCACATAGAGACTCATTCACCCATCAGCCCTGTACTCAGTGACCTACTCTGGTTTCTGATGTGGAAATACTTGCATTTTCATATTCTCATTCTGCTGAGGTCATGTTTCCAATCTGACACATTCCGTAAGAACATTTAACTGATTTTATTCAATTGTTAAATTCACCTGAATCTTTTCCCTTGAGTAATCCCATCTTCTGGGTTTAAGTTGAATGTGTTTCCGTCTGTTTCTCTCCCTGACAATGAATAAGAGCTCTGCAGTGTCAGGGATGCCAGCCTGATGTAGTTTCAGAGCCAATGAATTCACTAGATTCCCAATCCTCTTCACCACATTGTATGTTTCCTCTTTTGATTCGATGCCTTGTCACTCATGGCTGCCTTGTCCTCCCATGATATGATTCATCTTTTTTGGGAGAATTTCTGATATCCTCCGAATTATCCAACATAAATTCCTGCCATTGTAGCTCCGTGGTCTTCCCTGCTCGGCTCCCCTTCCAATTAACTTTAGCCAGCTCCTCCCTCATATCTTTGTAGTGATATTGCTCAATTATAATCACAATACATCAAGAAGAGAGCAATAGATATAAATCGAAATAAGGTGTTTTGAGAGATGGAACATAAAGAATAATTGGCAATTTTTTTGACTAGATACAAAGAGAGAGGATATAGATGGGGACATGTGAAAAATGAGTAAACTAGGTTATTGAAAGAAATAGATGCACATCCCTCAATGTTTTGGCAATTCCTGTGTGCTGTGGTACTTTCTACAGTGCATTTATAACAGAGTAATGTGTTCAAATGGTGGGTCAGATGCCAGAATTTTTATCTCCAATAATATGACAGACACTAGCTTTGGAAAGCACCCAGCAGGACAATGTATTGAAGTCCCAGTAGAAAGGGGATTAATGGAAATACGTTGGGACACCAGAAGAAAGAATGTACAACACACAACCTGATAAGAATGTGAAGTTAGAGTAGAGAATTCCAGAAAAGGATGGAACACTGCGAGAAGGGGAATAATGTCACATTACATGAGCATCAAATAATGTTTTATAAATTTTATACATCATGTGCATCATTTTTCAATAACTGTGTCTCCGTTGTTCATTTAGAATGTGTTGTGCACATATGAAAAATATCTGCACACACACATTGATTAAACAATGTATACAAAATCATTTTTCTGCCATTGTAATGGTCCTGTTGTCATGTTACCAGGATACATGAACACCAACTGGCCACCAAAATACATGACCCATTATCACTATATTCCATAATACAGACAGAGAAGGGCATCACTTTGACTGGAACAACACACACACATACTAAGACACGCAAGGACGTTCTCAGAGGAATGGCATTCTAACCAGAAGTCCATCAATAAATGCATCAATTTGGATCCTATCTACCTTCTCTTCTAATAAACAACCGGAAATGACATCACCCACCTTCGGGAAGGAAAACCCATAAATAGAGAGACAGGACAAACCACCAGCGCTTCAGCGGAAACTCTCACTGATGATGTCACCTAATCATGGTGACGAAACATCTGAAAACAAATATTCATGCTCAGTGAGCTAACTTGCATACATATAAATTATTATTTTTCGTTAATTAGTGGAATTTAGGAGTTCTCTGTCACCCACCTTTTATCAGATTATGATGCGAGGCGAGCTTTTCTGGATGTGTTGTTTTAATTAACAGAGGGGTTCGACATTGATGTCATAACAGTTTGGGGCCTTGCTGAGGACTTGGACAGACTTGAACAGATTTGTGGTACAAAAGGTCCCAGCAGATTCCAACACATTGCAATTAGTGACCTGGATCTTCACATAAAACCGTTAGGAAAATTCATTTAATTTTGTTAACTTGTGGTTGGTTAAAGTAAAAGTGAAAGAATTGTTTTTTTTTAACATAACTAAAGAGGTTCCCAAATTTGCCAAGGAAGTTTACAAAGTCAGAGCAAGGAATATGTTTATAATTAGCAAATAGGTTGGAATTGGGTTTAACCAGGGACAAAAGGGAAGCTGACATTGTAACGGAGATGGTCAAGCACTTTGGTGTGTCAGAGAAACAGGCAACTGCAGTAGGGTTAGAAAGAAACTTAAATTGCAAATCTGGCAACTGGAGTTAGAAGGTGAAAATAGGGACGGAAACAGAGAGAGAACAAAGGGAATGGGTAAGAGAGGAAAAGAGAGAGATAATTTGAATTTCGGAAGTTGGGAAGTTAAATGAACAGGATCGAGATGAAGGGATGTATACAGCTATGATAATACCTTGTCATATTTCGGTGAGAAAAATGTAAATATTTTTATTTCATTTGAAAAACAAAATGGCTCAGCAGATGGTGTGTCCAGTGACCTTGTGGGTAACGCTCATTCAGACCATGCCGGTGGGCACAGGAGTGAGGTATTTGCAGCACTGGCAGATGAGGGGTCAAGAGATTATTCAGATGTCAGACTGGCTATTTTGGTTGGTTATGAATTGGTACTAGAAGAATATAGGCAGAGGTTCAGAAATATAGAGACGGAACCAGGTCAGGCTTATGTTGAGTTTGAAAGAATTAAACACAGTCATTTTGGTAGACCTTAAAAATGGATAAGACCTGTGAGGCTCGAAGGGAGATTATTCTGCTGGAGGAGTTTAAAGACGCACTTCCAGAGATGGTAAAAAATCATGTGAATGAATAGAAATTTCAAGAAGTGAGAAGCGCGGCAGAAATAGCAGGTAAATATGCATTGGTGCATGAGATGAAATTTAGCTTCTGGGAGGAGTTTCATCCTGTGAAGGATAGAAACTGGGAGAAGGGGAGATCACACACTACAAAGCGAACAGTAGCGCACAATAGTTTACTATAGGTGAAAATAGAAGCCCAAGGGGGTTGAAAGGAGGTGAAAGGCCTATGGTGTTCTCACTATAAGGGAGTGAAACAAATACCATTACAGTGCACATGGTTTAAGAAAGGCACTGGGAAAAGGAGCTTTCACTGCAGTAAGCTGGGACACACCGTGCTGGGGGTTGAAGGAAGATACTTTGGGAAAAGATGTGGTAGAAGAGGCTAAGCCAGTGGCATTAGTGAAACTATTAAAGAAGACCCCAAGTCTCCAACGAGCTGTAGGAGAGGGCACAGCCTAGGTACAGAGTCAGTGACTGGTCTCTATCAAGAATTCACCTCTGTGGATAAAGTTTACTCAGAAGGTGGGGGGAGGGGGATGCGGGGAGGACGATAAATTATTATTTTCCGAGATAGGGGATTTGCTCTATCGCTAATAATTGAGAAGTGAGGTGCCAGAAAAGCACAATAGATCAGGCAGCATCTGAAGAGCAGGACATTCTACGTATCAGGTATAAACCCATCGTCAGGAATGTGACAGTGGGACAAGGGGGCTGAAAGATAATAGGAGGGTAGGAGCTGGAGGGTCACTTGGAGGGCGATAGGAAGATGTCAGAGAACAATTAAGACAGTTCAAGAGGGCGGTGCTAATTTGAAAGTTTGGATCTGGCATAAGGTTGTGGGAGGGGAGATTTGGAAATTGGTGAAGTCGATGTTGATGCTGTATAGTTTGAGGAGTCCAGCTGTCCTAACACTTACCCACTTCACCCTCCTCTCCTACCTATCACCGTCACACCCACCAGCATCTACTTATCGCCTTGCAAGCTACCTTCCACCCAGCTCCACGCCCACCCCCACCCCAACCCTCCCATTTATTTCTCAGCCCCCTTCCCCCTCTCTTAACCCCCCACTTATCTAATGAAGGACTTGTGCCTGAAACGTTAACTTTCCTGCCTCCCAGATACTGCCTGATCTGCTGTGCTTTTCCAGCCCCACACTTTTCAACTCTGACCTCCATTGTTTACAGTCCTCACTTTCTCTCAGTCCTAATAGCAAGAGATGGAAAGATTTTCACTCTTTCTGACATGTTACTCAAGAGCGTGATAATTTGTGGAATGGGGGCAGAAATTAAGGTTGGGGACAGAAACATCACATTGGAGTGCCAAATCAGGATTGGGGAAGTAACAGTGAGAGTGAGTGACAGAGTGTCAGTCCCAGGAATACAGTTTGTTCTTGTGAATGATTTAATAGGATTCAAAGTGGGAGAGACCTCTTATGGTGGAGAAGTCAAATGAAAACCAGGGAACTGAGGAGTTAAAAGAATATACCCAGGAATTTTCCAGACTGTGTAGTAACAACATCCCACTGTCATAAGTTACAACAGGAAGGAAAAACGGAAAAAGAAGACAAAGGAGTTGATGTTCAGGTAACTGACACCCTGTGTGATGTCACGGTGCAGGAACATCCTGAACGTTGAGGAAAACGGTAGGTTAGTGCAGAAGGGAAATGGGCCAAAATGCACTAGATCGCTTGACTGGTAGCATACCATGTTACTGGTAGCACACAAACTAACTGCAGGTGGTCACCTAGGTGTAAGGAAGACTCAAGCTTAGGTGCAGAAGCATTTCTAGTGGCCTGGAATGCTCAAGGACGTGGTTAATTTTTGTTTTACATATCATACATGACAAATGGTAGGTAGCTCACAGGCAATAAACAACCAGCATCTTTGTTGCCAATTCCTGCATTCGAAGAACCTTTCACGTGGGTTCTGATTAATTGTGGAGCTCCCCTTTCTCAAGTAAAAGTGGAAACCAACATTTGCTGATCATAATGGATGTGTCTCCCAGATTTCCAGAGGCAATTCCATTATTGGAGTGTTAAAGCAAAAAGGGAGGTAGAGGAGTTGGTAGCTTTCTTTACTCGCTGTGGGCTCCGCAGAGAGATTTAGTCAGACCAAGGGTCTCACTTTACCCCTCAGCAGTTTAATGAAGTCATGGATAGCTTAGGCATACAGCACTTCAATCAAGGGCGTCCCATCCTGAATCCCAGGGAGCATTGAAAAGTTAGCATCAGACGCTGAAGACTATGTTAACAGCGTACTGTCAGGATTGGCCAAATGATTGGGATAAAGATGTCCCAGTAAATTGCTTATCATCGAAGATGCCCCAAATAAATCTACTCCGTTTACTTCCTTTGAGTTGATCTTCGTACATGAAGTGAAATCCTTTGAATTTAATTAAATCTAAATTGACTGGACAGAAGTTGGAGATCTCACACTTGGATTATATAAGTGAGGTGAGGGAGAGATTAGACCGAGTAGGTGAGTGAACTAAACAGCACCTGAACATGACACAGCATAGAGTGAAGCAGGTGGGGATGACGTATTAGTAGTTTAAATAATGCTCAGAATACCAGAAGCTAACTGAATTAGAATAATATTGTTTGGACAGCTGGAAAGCAAATTATGAGAATTATTGTATCATGAGGAGTAAATCAACTCGGCATTTTGAACACGAGAGAGAGAGCTACTGCCAGCCAACAGCAGAGTAACTGCGGTAGAGCAGGAGTGCTAACTGGCCATCTCTACCAAAGATACATGTTCATGACAAACCTACTTGCAGTAAAACAAAACATGACCCAGGGAGATCAGCAGCTGGATGAGTGAGCACAGTGGGGAAGATGGTGACTGTGTGGTCTTGAGATTGTAATGTTTAATATGGGGGTTGTTGGAACAGCATATTTTTACAGAGTTGGAAACAGATAGTAAGTAGCAAAGAAAAGAGGGGCTTGTATTTGTGAACAGCTGTTCAGTGTTCACTACTAAAGTTAATACACTAATTTGTGAATGTTTGTTTAAATAGTGGAATGTAGGAGATCTGTGTCACTCATATTTTAACAGATTACGAGGTGAGGCAAGCTTTTCTGGGTGTTTGGTTTTAATTAACAGGGAGGTTCAACTCCACCTTGTAAATGTCCATCCACACTAACCCCATTTCCCTGCAGTTGACCCATATCCTTCCAGTCCTTTCCTATCCACATATTTATCCAAATGCGTTTGAAATATTGTTAATGTACCCCCGTCAACCACATCTGCTGGCAGCACATCCACATACCAGTCTCTGTGTGAAGAAGTGCCCCCCCCACCCAGTTTTCCTTTTATTCCTTCCCCTCTAACCTTAAACTGATCCCATCCCGTCCTTGATTCTCTACACCTTGGAAAAAGACTGAGAGCATTAACCCTATCCATACCCCTTGTGACTTTATGCAGCTCTATAAGGTCCCCCCTCAGTCTCCTACACTCTATAGAAAAGGTCCTAGCTTGTCCAACCTCTCCCTATAACTCAGACCATTGGGTCCTGGCAACGTCCATGGGAATTTCTTCTGCACTCTTTCTAATTTCATAAAATGTTCCCTACAACAAAGTGACAAAAACTGAACAGAATACTCCAAGTGCGGCCTTACCAAAGTCCTGTATAACTGCAACATAAATTCCCAACTTCCATACACAATGTCCGGCCTGATGAAGGTCAGTGTGCCAGATGCCTTCTTCACTGCCCTGTCTACATGTGACTCCACTCTCAGAGAACCGTGCTCCTGAACACCAAGGTCTCTCTGCCCACTACACCCCTTAAGGCCCTCCCATTCGCCGTGCAACTCCTACCTTGAGTTGAGTTTCCAAAATGCAAGACCTCACGCATCTATATTAAATTCCATTTGCCATTTCTCGGCCCACTTCCCCGCCTGATTAAGGTTGTTCTGGGCTCCCCTACCCTGGGAAGCATAACATGGATGTTCAGAATATCCATGCCCCTGCTGGTTCTATAAACCTCTATAACGTGACTCCTCAACCTCTGACACTCCAGGGGGAAACACCTCAACCTAATCAACCTCTCCCTAAAGCTCAAACCTCCAGTCCTGGGACATCTGTGTAAGTCATTTCTGCAGACAACCGAGTTGTACGCAGTATTCTTAAAGTGGCCTCACCAACATCCTGTACAGATACAACATGCCACCACAACTCCTATACTCAATGCTCTGACTGATTAAGGCAAATGTGTAAAATGTGTTCTGTACCGCACTGTCTGCATTAGACTCCACTTTCAAGGAACAATGTACCTGCAGCCCTGTGTCCATTTGTTCCACAACACTCACCAGGCCCTTACCATTAAGTGTATAATTTCTGCCCTGATTTGCGTTCACAAAATACAAAACCTCGTCTTTATCTAAATTAAACGTCATCTGTCACTCCTTGCCCCTTTGTCCCATCTATCTGTGACCTTGTTGTACTCTGAGATAATCTACTACATCACCATTCTGATGTAATCTGTAAACTGACTAACTATGGCCCCAATATTCACATCTAAATCCTTGACATAAATGATGAAATGCAGTGAACTCAGTCCTGATTCTTACAGCACACTGCTGCTCACAAGCCTCCAGTCTGAAAAATACCCCTCTTCCTTCAAGCCAATTGTGACGACCTTTTTCTGTATCCCATGTGATATTAATCTGTCTACCAATCAGAATGAAATCCTAGCTATGAAGAGAGGCTGAGTAGGTTAGGTTTATTTTCACTAGAAAAAAGGAGATTGAGGGGGGGACCGGATTGAGGTTTACAAAATCATGAAGGTTAAAGATAGGGTGGACAGAGACAAGCTTTTTCCCAGGGTGAAGGATTCAATAACGAGAGGTCATGCTTTCAAGGTGAGAGGTAGACAGTTTAAGGGGGATACATGCGGTAAGTACTTTACACAGAGGGCGGTGGGCGTTTGGAACGCGTTGCTAGCAGAGGTGGTAGAGGCAGGCACGACAGATTCATTTAAGGTGCATCTAGACAGATGCATGAGTAGGTGGGGAGCAGAGGGATACAAATGCTCAGGGATTGACCGACAGATTTAGACAGTACATTTGGATCGGCTCAGGCTTGGAGGGCGAAGGGCCTGTTCCTGGGCTGAAAGATTTTCTTTGCTCTTTGTTCTTTATATAAACACCTTGCTGAAGTCCATATAGACAATGTCAACCAAACTGCCTTCATCAATCTTCTTTGTTACCTCCTCAAAAAACTCAACCAAATTAGTGAGACATAATTTCCAATGCAGAAAGGCATGTTGTCTACCCCGGTCAGCCCTTACCTTCCCAAATGTATGTAAATGCTATCCCTCAGAATCCCCTCCAACAATTCACTCACCACCGACATCTGGCTCACCGGTCTATAGTTCCCCGGCTTTTTGGGCCATTGTTTCCTTTCTAGTCCCACTCCTGCACTGCTCACAACAAATGTTAAATGTAACCAGGTCGGTGATATGGCCGATGATATCGGTCTCAGACTGGGTCAGGGTCAGTTTTAGGAACAAGTCAGGCTAGTTTCTTTAATCTGCTCAAATAGCACGTTTATGATACAGAGCAATGTTACTCCAACTATGGTGGAAAGATGAATGGCAAACTATTTTTGTATTGCAAATATATAATCAATAATTCCCCTTCTATAACACACACACACACACACACACACACACACACACACACCCTCTGCAATTGTAACTTGAAAGAACTTTGTCCAGATATTATCCCATGTACATTGTCCAATGGATGTCTCCATCACATTCCCTGTTCCATGTCGGTGCATCATTGCTGCTGTCATACACAGAGCCATACCCTGAGCAGAAAATGGTCTTGGTCGATTTGAAGATAAGTTTTTATGTTCCTGCTTCATTAAAAAATAAAAATGTCTAATTTATTCAGAATACGTGTGTTAAAATGAATGCATTTTTTAAACAAATACAGAAATTGCTGGAAAAGCTCGGCAGGTCTGTCAGCATCCAGATGCCTTTTACATGCTGTAGTTGGACCCAGCCTCCACCACTTCCTCTGGCAGCTCATTCCATACGCACACCACCCTCTGTGTGAAAAGATGCCCTTTAGGCCTCATCAAAACCTTTTCCCTCTCACTTTCCACCAATGCCGTCGAGTTTTGGACGCCCCTAACCTGGGGAAAAACCCTGACTACTCAACCTATCCATGACCGTTCTGATTTTATAAACCTTTCCTGCTGCGAAATATGACTTCAATCAACACGAATGGCTGTACTTTCAGTCATCCCGGGCCTAAATTCTGAAATGCAGCACTGACACCCCTTCCTTCTCCATCAAGTCACAATTCTAAACCAGTTTAATCAGTTTGTTCAGATATATTAGGTGACACTTCTGTGGGATTTACACCTAGACCTTTGTGCCCGGAGGAAAGGACATGATCCTCACTACCCAATACCCATAAAGCTGTAACATTATTCTCCTGTGTGTTTGTCCATCAGCCTGTTCTGTCATACTGTGATATACCTCTGCAACAGGCAGGACTTCAATACAGGCCTTCTTATCCAGAGCTAGGAACACTACCACGCAAGTTCAGGAATTGGAATCAAATCCAGAGCTCTGGCTCAGAGACACGGACACTGCCCACTATACTACCATACCCAGATTTTGGGTCATATTTTAGTGCCCGCTTCCAGCTCAGTGTGGATTGATTATAATCAGGTTACTATTACTGAATTACAAAAAACACTTTGTATTATTAAACAAATGCAAGATATTTGTCTCAACTGTAGGATATTGAGTGTACTTGCTGAATATTGAAATTAACTATGAACATCTTTAATCGCTATTATCTGTAGTCTGCAATATTAGGGAAAGAAATCCCGCAGAAACACTCTGCCCAATGAAGGGTCTCAAATAGATGTTTATTACTGAACACCAGAGGCGAAGGAAGGGATTAATTTCTGACCCCAAAACACCGATCAATCTTACCCACCTCTAATGTGTGTCTGCCCTCTGCCTAAAACCATGAAATGACACCAGGCCGCTGATTACTGTCCAGCCTCTCCTCCCCACTGACTGTGTCTGCAATCTGTCCCTCCTCCCTCTAACCACACAAGGCAAACCAAGCTCAGGGTCTTTGTGAAAATCAAGGCCGGAGTGTGCAGGCCTCCTGGGGAGGGGTGGGCATTTTAAAATTGAAGGGGGAGGGGGAGGTGGCAGTCATATCACACACTGGGCTGAGGGGTGGCAGATGGAGGATAGTCTGGATTAATGCCAGGCATTGGATTTGGTAAATCAAACAAGAACAGGACCTATACAATTAAAAGTAGGGTCTTTTGGTGGTGTTGTAGTACAGAAACCTAGGCTGTCAGGTTTAATTCTTTAAAATTTGCATCTGATATAGAAAGTGGATAAGAAGGTGTTTAACACACTTGTCTTCATAGGTCAGACCTTTGAGTATTGGAATTGGGATGTCATGATGTGGCTGTACAGGACATTGGTGAGACCTCTTCTGGAATACTGTGTCCAGTCAGAGAGTTGGGGATTTAAAACTGAGGGATATTTTGAGGCGTGAGGAAAAAGATTTACAAAAGTCAGGAGAGGTAATTATTTTAGACAGAAGCTGGCTTGTGTGTGGAATGAACTTCCAGAGGAACTGGTGAAAATAGGGACAGTTACAATGTTTAAAGGACATTTAGATCAGTACACGGATAAGACATCAGTTTGGATGGTGCTGTGAGCAGCTGCCCTCTCCCTCCCTCTCTCTGAGTGAATCCCTGTTGGTTTTGACCCTCTACCAATGCCTGTGCAGTGGCGTATGGAGGCCAGCAGAGGGTGGCATTGCATCACTTTCAGCACCACAGAGACTGCCAGACCTGCCCCACACAGAGACACACAGATACACACACAGCAATTGTTAGGGCACAGTGTGAAGCTCATCTGGTAACTTAAACTAAACATAAAGAAATGCTCAATTTACCTTGTAAACTGTTGAAATATGAGTGATAGAGAACTCCCAAATTCCAGTGTTTAAACAAAAAATATCAATGTATTTTTTTAACTCTGAAAGTGAACATTTTACATCAACTATTCACAACTCTGGGACCCTCTTTCTCCTAACTGCTTATTACCCTACTCCAACTCTACAGCAATATACTGTTTCAATAAGACACTTATTAAAATTACATAAACGTAATTTCAAAACCACACAGCAGCTGTTGTTTCATCTGACCTCACACCAATGTCCCTTTTTCCCATCTTTCCTGGGAAGACTGGCTCATGTTACAGGATGCTATCGAAGTGTCGACATTTCAGCATTCTGAAACCTGGGAACACATCCTTCCATGACACTGTCTCTCAGTCTCCCCCTCTCTGTCTATACCCCAAACCCCTCCCATGTGGTGATATTTAAACTGATTCCCCCGCCATCTCTCTCTGGCAGTGATGTTCACACCCACAGCACCCCCTTGTCATGGCACAGTGGGGATATGGAGCTGGAAATGGGTGGGAGCTGCACATCCTGTTACTTCCAGCATGGGCTGCAAGTTTCCCCTCACTGGGCAGGGGTCTAACACAGTGTTACTGAGCAATGTACTGGGGTGGGGTACACAGTCCTACATGCTGGGAGGGTAACTGCTCCTGGGTTACAGATCAATGCACTGGGGTGGGGTACACAGTCCTACATGCTGGGAGGGTAACTGCTCCTGGGTTACAGATCAATGCACTGGGGTGGGGTACACAGTCCTACATGCTGGGAGGATAACTGCTCCTGGGTTACAGATCAATGCACTGGGGTGGGGTACACAGTCCTACATGCTGGGAGGGTAACTGCTCCTGGGTTACAGATCAATGCACTGGGGTGGGGTACACAGTCCTACATGCTGGGAGGGTAACTGCTCCTGGGTTACAGAACAATGCACTGGGGTGTGGTACACAGTCCTACATGCTGGGAGGGTAACTGCTCCTGGGTTACAGATCAATGCACTGGG